>NW_007259569.1:771073-837987 GCF_000164805.1 Carlito syrichta | reverse complement strand
TCAAAACCACACTGAGATACCACCTAACTCCAGTCAGAATGGCAGTTATCAACAACTCAAAAAATAACAGCTGCTGGAGAGGGTGTGGCGAAAAGGGAACACTTCTACACTGTTGGTGGGAGTGTAAACTAGTGCAACCTCTGTGGAAAGCAGTTTGGCGATTCCTAAAAACTCTAAATATCAACCTCCCATATGATCCCGACAATCCCTCTACTGGGAATATATACTGAAGAACTCAAATCACTCTATGAAAAAGATACCTGCACACGTATGTTTATCGCAGCATTGTTCACAATAGCAAGAACCTGGAAGCAACCATGCTGCCCATCAAAAAGAGGACTGGATTAAAAAATTGTGGTACATATACACGATGGAATACTACGCAGTCATAAAAAAGAACAAAATCATGAATTTCGCAGCAACCTGGATGGAACTAGAGTCTATAATGCTGAGTGACCTCTCACAGAAATAAAGATCCGAGTATCACATGTTCTCACTCATATAGTGGACCTTGAACATCCAATGTAATACTATAAGAAAATGACTGACAGTAGTGGGAAACTATGGGGGAAGGAGAGGGGATTAATGGTAGTAAATGTCTGGGGACGGGGAAACACCTCTTATCAACAAGGGTGCCTAAATGAAACATACTTGTATACCTAACCCTTAACTGTACCCCACAATATCATAATAAAAAATATTGATTATAAAAAAAAAGAAAGATGAAAACTCATTCACATGCACACATAAACTGAAAATTACAAAGAAAAGGGATTGTCTCTCTGCCAGGTATGTACTTGCAGGAGTGCCCCAGCCAGGGATATCCTGGAATGGAGTTCTCCTAATACAACTGATATCCAGACTGCGACTGGGTTTGTCCTTCTCAGTCATGGACCAGCTATGTGGGCGTGACGTTCAGAGGATTACTGGGGAGGAGATGGTTTTGGTCAGCTCCGGACTCACCACTGATCTCTTTGGAGTCCTTCCTCGTCCTTTGCTGTCCACACCATTTGTCCCACAGCTGGATCAGGGTAGGGGGTGGGGTACCTGGAACTCAGCACTTGTCAGGTACCTCTGAAGTTTGTTCTTCAGGATATTCCCTCTGGGTCATGATCAGTCCCTGAGTAGTTGATCCTCTAGTCACAGAGATTGGGTCTGTTGCTCTGTGGTGAGCAAGTCAGAGCACTTTCCTGCCCCACCTTCAAGATGGTGGTGGGGTGCCTCTCTTGTCCTCTTCTGCAGGATTTTGCCTCTGAACCCTCTATGCAGCCCCTGCTGCCAGTGCCCTGCCAGGCCCTGAAGTAGTGAGTCAAAGCCTGGAGCTGGTAGTCTCACCTGCTACAATAGTGAGGCAGAGCCTTGGGGCGGTGGTCTCTCCCCACTACTTTTTCACAGGAAAACTTGTCCATTTTAAAAAAACATGGTACTCAGCCTCTGTGACTTGGGAAGGGCCAGGGACCAAGCAGAGAAGCTGTAGCACCAGTTGTTCCACCAGGGGCCTGGCCACTTCCTCACGAGCCCCCAGTTAAACAGTCTCCCAGCATTTTCTTCCCAGGAAGGGTTTTGTTAATTAAAAAAAACAAAAGAAAGAAAATGGCACTCAGCTTCTGCATCCCTGGAATCACTATGGTCCAAGCCCAGCAGCTATGGCACCAGCTGCTGCACCAGGAGAGCCCTGGCCGCTAGCTCCCTAGCTCTCACTCAGTCAGCCACTCATGTGGCTACTTGCTCACCAGCACCTACACAAAATTTTCCATACACTCACTCACTCACACCAGGACTCACATAGTCCTACTGTCTCGGTTGCCATCTTCCTGACCTCATTTGCTCTAACACTTCTGCTGAGTAATTTTAATCACATTGCTCTGATGATACTATCTGCATATGTTTAACTCCTACTTTTCTTTCTTTATCCTTCACCAAATCTTCAATTTCTCACAGCCACCTTTTCAATGCTGAAAGTGATATAATTGTTTTTCCTTTTATCCCCAAAGCTACCAGTAATTCTCTCATTATTAGTTGAAGTATAATTATTTCCTCTATTCCTCCTCTTCAGTCCCATTCTCTCTTCCCTAGTACCTCCTCTTTCATAACATTTGTCTGGGTTTTCTCATTTCTATTTCTTAACAATCATCAATCCATACCCTAATATTTTTTCATATCAGATAATTTCTTACCTCTATAATCTGCACATTTGCCATTGCCAGAATCTTCTTTCTTGATATTTTCTTTGCCCCCACTATCAAAATCCTCTGTCAGGTTGCTAATTATGCTGCATTTGTGACCCATTTTTACGTTTTATCTATTCCTACGTATACTCCCACTCTTTCAACTGAGCCAAATTTCTCTTTATCTCTTTGTTCTGTCTTCTACTCTTGTAATTTACCTCCCTCTGTGCTTATAATAACTTCCTAATCTCACATCTTCCCTTCTACTTGTATTCTTATTCAAAGCTTGCTTTTAAATCTTAATTCTTTAAGTGGATAAATATAGGAAAAGGGCTAAAAGTCTGATTTATAATTAATTTAATTTTCTCAAAAATGTGTATGCTAAACTAAAGGGCAATGCCTCATAAAGCAAAACCAACACTCAACTAACCAATAGAACTTCCAGAAAAGGAAGCTAGGTTTATATGTTTCAGCCATCCCATTGATACAGTTAAGTCAACAAACTCTACCGTCATTGTGCCCAGCGATATGTTGAAAGTTAAGGATACAAACCCAGAGGTAGAAGACATGGTTATTGTCCTCAGATAACTAATAATCTAGATAAAGAGACAAAAAAATTATATAAATAAAGCACTTAGAAAGTAGTTGTAATAACCAGCCTAATAATCAAATGCTAGGTTATATAGCACAGGTTGAGCATCCCTAATCTGGAAATAAAAAATGCTAAATGTTCCAAAATTCTAAACTTACTGAGTGTTGACATGATACCATAAGTGGAAAATTCCAATCCCTGACCTCACATAACAGGTCGCAGTCAAAATGTCAAAAACTTGTTTCATACACAAAATTATTAAAATATTGTATGAAATTACCTTCAAACTACATGTATAAGGTATATGTGAGACAAATGAATTTCGTGTTTTGACTTGGGTCCCATTCCCAAGATATCTCATTATGCATATGCAATTAATCCAAAATCCGAAAATATCTGAAATCAAAACACTTCTGGCCCCAAGCATTTTGGATAAGGTTTATTAACTTGTATAGACTTTAAGTGCTATAAGTATTTAGAGGAAGCGAGAGCATTATTGCTTGGGGTTGCCAGCGAGGATTTCATGGGGCAAGTGTGTCTTGAAGAACATGTAGAATTTAGAATAGCTGGACTGGGCTAGAAGACTTTCATTAGCATTTCTAGGTAAAAATATAATTGCTTAGCAAAGATCCTATGGGAGACCTTAGATGGTTGTTTAAGAAAAGTGAACATTGTTCTAGGAAGTAGTAGGAAATATAATTAGATAATTAAACTGAAACTAACTGATGAAAGAGCCTTGAATTCCAGATTGAGGAATTAAGAATTGGTTAAAAAGAAAATCCCTTTATAGAAGCATTTCAAATAATTGGGGTTTTATCTTATTTAAATATCTAAGATTTTCTTAAATAATAATAGTATTAGCTAATATTAGACATTTTACTACATGCTAAACATTATTGTAAGTGCCTTTTAATCTTTACAACAGCCCTTTGTGGTAGATTCTGTTTTAACCTCCTTATTTTACAAATGAGAATGCAGAAAGAGTAAGAACTTTAACTTACTCAAGTTGACACAAGTAAGTGACATAACCAGGACTTCAAACCCAATTAGTCTCTGGTACCAGATTCTATATTTTTATCTACTGCACATACAGCCTTATGAAGGAGCTATATAAGTGCTGCAGATATATTATGAGATTTGGGCAATTGAAGCTGACTTAACTATTTTATTGAAAGATCGTTTTCTCAAACACTACTCACATTGGAATACACTAATCTCTTCATTCCAAATATATTTTTTCTTTAAGAACAATATTTATGAGGACTCTCTGGGCTAGAAAAATTGTTAAATAAATTTATTAATTTATCATATGAAGTGATACTCATTTTATTGATCTCTATAAAGTCCTTATTTCAGCAATCTTTCTATTACAACAGGGCTTCTGGTTGGGACCCTTGATTCAGTCTTGGACTCTACTGCTAAAGTAGCTCCATTTCGCATCCTACACCAGACACCAGATTCTCAAGTTTACCTGTCAATTGCATGTGGTAAGTATTATTTTTAAAACATATAATTCAAATTAAGTAAGATTACTGTGAAACTGAATTTTTTATTTATAATCCTTAGTTTTGAGATTTAGAAACTAGTTAAATCTGCAACTTTATTTTGAGAGAATAGTAAGACATCTCATTATTTAAGAAAGATACATGTTATTAACGTTTTAAAAGATAGTTGGTGTGAAGGATGTGAAGCATGTGGTCCAGCAGTGCTGATTCTGATCAGATTTTGGTCAGTGCTACTACTACATGACTCCTTTCTTCAACTTCTGCTTCACCCAACTGCTGGGAAGATGTTGTTTCATTTCTAATAACCCAGAAGAGAATCTGAAGTTATCTATGATCCCAAAACTTAAAGATTGTCCCCTAAGGAAGTAGAAACCTGAAAAATTAAACCTTTTTTATTCATGTATCTACTTTCTCACAAAAGTTATCATATTCTTGAAAGATGAAGGGATGTCTTAGAGGTTATGCCACATATTCACTCATGCCAAAGTGATTTAGATGCTTCCACATATATATTGTGGGTAGGAAAGGAATTAAGATAATTATTCCTAATAAATACATTTTTAAAAGCCCATGTTAGCAGTTTGTTACTTCTTTTGTGATGCTGTTATAATGTTGGTCTAAATTAGAATCCCAGATTTCTGGCCTTTTTAATGTGGGAAAACTGTCATTTTCTCTTCCTTTCTTTTCCCCCTCTCTTCTAAAGTAGATGTACTTTTAAAAAGATCAAAAAAGCACATGAATTTCTGGGCAATTTATACAGGTGAGCATCTAGCATATGATTAATTTTTTAGGATGTGTAGGTTTTTTTTCATATTTCCCTCTATATTTCCAGTTGTTGCCTGTGAATCTTCTCTCTTGGCACTCTTAAATTGAATGGCATTTAAACTAAATGAAGGTGACATTACTCCTGCTGACATGATAAGAATTCTGTGACCTCAACTCTAAATCTGATTGGTAGAAATTGTTTAGAAAAAAAAAGCCAGGTGCAGTGGTTCATTTTTGTAATTCCAGCCCTTTAGGAGACCAAGGCAGTAGAATCGCTTGAGCCCAGCTTCAAGACGAGCCTAGCAACATAGCGAGACCTGGTCTCTACAAAAATTGAAAAATTAGCCAGGCATGGTGACACTCACCTGTAGTCCCAGCTACTCAGAAGGCTGAGGTGGAAGAATCACCTGAGTTGGGGAGGTTGAGTCTGTAGTGAACCCTGATTGTGCCCCACACTCCAGCATGGGTGAGAGTGAGATTCCGACTCAAAACAAACAAAAAACTCTGACTGGGTACAGTGACTCACACCCATAATCCCAGCACTTTGGGAGGCCTAGGCAGAAAAATTGTTTGAGGCCAATAGTTCAAAATAAGCCTCAGTGACATAGTGAGACCCCGTTTCTAAAATAAAAAAAGTAACAATAAAAATTAGCCAGGTGTGGAGGTGTGCATCTGTAGTCCCAGATGCTTGCGAGACTGTGGCTGGAGGATCCCTTAGCCCAGGAGATTGAGGCTGCAATGAGCTATGATTGTGCCACTGTATTCCAGCCTGAGCAACAGAATGAGACACTGTCTCAAAAAGTCATTTTTACTTTAAAAAAAAAAAAGGATGATTATTTTCCTTACTCCCCCAAATTAACCTGATGGAGATATATAGTAATGAAGCTTCCTTATACCTAAAGAAGCAAAATAAAGGCCTTAACATTTTCCCATGGCTTTTATTTGTGGTTTATTAAAGAACGTTATTATTCTTGGTATAGTGACATGAATAAAATTCTAACTGAATTGTAGGAAGTAGACAGTTTTCAATGTCAATTTTTTTAGTAAGTCAGTCTTTATATATCATTAAACATACTAACACGTCACCATAGTTCTTTTGAATGAGATTTACATAATCCATGGTGGTGCGAAAATCTTAAGGATATGTAAGTGATGGGGGAGATTGATAGATATTGAAATATAGAAATATTCTTCAAGTCAAAGCAACCTAGTGCTAATAGTATTTAATCTGACCATCAACAAGCCACCTAACACTGATTCAGCAGGTCCCATGGATTTAACCTTGCTACAGAATTTCTAGTCTCTTTTATGAAAATTCTGTAAGTTTACTAGGTTTTTTCATGAATGGGGTGACTCTGAGCAAAGGTATCATAGCTTCTGAAATAAGTAGAGTGGCCATATTTGAAATCCACATTTATACAGCATGCGTAGGATTGTCACATGCATACTGTTTTCTTCTACACAGAATATAGACACAGTGCTAACTGCATTATTTGAACACCAAGGATTTAATTATGTAGGAGGGGATACCCCCCCCAAAAAGGGGTTATTTTCTGGAAAGTGAGCCCCTTGTAGCACACTTGGAGTTTGTTTCTCTGGATCAAGTGGTCAACCAATTTTTATCTGGAAGTTTGAAGAAGGTTGTGTCATTATTTGTGGAAGAAATGTCCCAAGTTGTGGCAAACAGGTGACTGGTTCTTCCACCATGACAACACACCTGCCCACACCACACTGATTGTTCAGCAGTTTCTGACCAAAAACATGACCCCTGTGCCCCACCCTCCGTATTTACCTGAACTAACTCTGAGCAACTTTTTTTTGTTTCTTGAATGAAAAAAGTCCTCAAGGGGAAATGTTTTGCCCATGTGGAAGAGGCAAAACAAAAAATGGCAGAAGCACCAAAAGGCATCCAAATTGACAAGTTTCAAAACTGTTTGTAACAGTGAAAAAAGCATCTTGACAGGTGTATTATATCAAATGGAGAGTACTTTGAAGGTATCTGAAGTTTAAACATGTGAGAATAAATACACATTTTTTTATAAGTAAGTTCTAGGGTTTTGGGGGGTTCCCCCTCTTATATGTGTTTTCTGGTACTCTACATATTATTTTAAAAGACACTGCTGGTTATTCCTTAGGCATCACTTACTGGCATCTTGTTTTCAGAATTTTATATCTTTTCTCCTGAGCTGGTTTTACTTTTTCCCCTTCATTAAATAGTTTATTCTTTTTACTGATAATGAGAAATACTGTTTATGTCCACATATAGGGATGGAGTAGAGAATATATGTAATAACTTTTCTCTTTTCCAACCATCATTCGAAAAAGTGTGCAAAATTTCTTTTTTAAACTAAACTTGTAAATATCAAGAGCAGATTTGTTGTGTTTTTCTTGAGTGTTTTATTGTCTTATGTCATTAATCAGGAGCCAACAGAGAAGAAATAACCAAACATTGGGACTGGTTGGAACAAAATATTATGAAGACCTTATCTGTATTTGATTCAAATGAAGATATTACTAATTTTGTACAAGGAAAGATAAGAGTAAGTTGTATGGATATATTTTGTAGATGAAGTACCAAAATCTTTGACCCTCTTCTATAAGTATCAAAGGTTGCATGAAAGGTCATTGTTTCATTGGCACCTTTCAGGATAGGTAGAAACACACAGTGTCAGTATCAGTGCTAAATAAGACTGTAAAGGCAGTGGTTTGTCTTAGGTTCCCTTCAAGTGCTCTTAGGGACATTTTCATTTAAATATCTCTTGAGTTTTGAGTTTAAGTAAACCCTTTGTTCCTTTAGCAATGCTTCCTGTGAGGCATTAGAAAAAAACCTAAACACAAAGTTGAAGAAAATTTGCTCACTTCTGTCCTAAGAGAAGTATGCATTGTACATGTACACATATATGCATATGATATATGTACCTGTATAGGTATATACAGTCATCCCTAGGTATCCATGGAGCATTGGTTCCAGCACCACCTGCAGTTACCAAAATTCATGGCTGTTTAAGTCCTTAATATGCTGTGGCATAGTATTTGCATATGACCTATATACATCCACCTATACACTTTAAATCATCACTAAAGTATTTATACCTAATACAGTGTCTACACATCACTTCATTTGTATGGATTCAATATAATACTCAAGACACAGCAAATTCAAGTTTTGCTTTTTGGAACTTTGTGGAATTTTTTTCCCAAATATTTTCAATCCTTGATTGGTTGAATCCATGGATGTAGAACCCACATATACAGAGAACTGACTGTACATTTGTATTCAATCAACTGTTTGAATGTATAAAATACATTTTTATTGGTAGGTGATGAAGAATTTTCAAAAAAAATATTTTCTCTTCTTTAGGGATTAATTGCTGAAGAAGGAAAACAATCTTTTGCAAAAGAAGATGATCCTGAGAAATTTCGAGAAACCCTTTTGAAATTTGAAAAATGTTTTGGTTTGCCAGAGCAGGAGAAGTTAGTGACCTATTATTCATGCAGTTATTGGAAAGGACGGGTTCCTTGTCAGGGTTGGCTTTATCTTAGCACCAACTTTCTGAGCTTCTATTCTTTTTTATTGGGATCAGAAAGTAAGTGGTTTCTGTTGCTTACCATGACCTTGAACTTGCTATCTGACCTGTCAATGATGATGGTGTTAGGTTGTAAATAAAGTAATGAGATTGATATTAAAGATAATCCAACTGCATTAAAAAGCTCCTTTCATCTAGAGAAAGCATCCCTTTAAGACTGATTGTTTAATATAGGATCCATTAGACGTATGTATAGAATGCCTTGCATATTATGGGAAGTGAATAAATATTAAATTATGATAATCTGGCACCTAACTGCTTTTTATCTCTTGTTGTATAAACTACCTATTTGCTTCAGTCTGTGCCTTAAACATATATTATAAATATAGAAGCCATAGTTTCTAATTGTCCACATCTCATTTTGTAGCCACAAAGAAAAATCAAACAGTATTATTTATAGCATGCATATAAATAGCTTTTATATCAGTAGTTATATAATTACGTAATTATATCAAGAAATAGATTTAAATATCAAATCAGAATTGTTTTTAATTCTTTAAAATTATATTTGCTCCTAGAATCACCAACTATGTTTGTGGTGATGCTTCAAAATTTTAGCTAATCTTGAACTCCAACATATTTTAGCAGTTCATAGCATTTTTCAAGGGGTTAACTATTGTCTCAAAAGGCCTGATTAATGAACATAAATCAGTACTGAGAATTTAGTCAAACGTGCTTATAACTCTCATTTGCAGTAAAACTGATTATCTCCTGGGATGCAGTCTCAAAACTTGAGAAGACTTCAAATGTCATACTGACAGAGAGTATTCATGTGTGTTCCCAAGGGGAGAGTCACTACTTTTCAATGTTTTTGCATATTAACCAAACATACCTTCTTATGGAACAACTGGCAAACTATGCCATAAAGAGACTTTTTGATAAGGAAACATTTGATAATGACCCAATCCTTGATGATCCTCTACAAATCACCAAAAGGTATTCTGAACTTAATATTTCCTTCTCAAAGTATTATATGAACATAAGAATGATAGTATTGATTAGCATTAAAAGTTAACTCTTCTATATATGATATGATAGTTTTTCTTTGGTGTTGACCATGGATGTGTGTGTTTGTTTGTTTGTTTGTGAGCTTATTCATATGCATTACATAAATAGTATCCTCCTCTCCATGAAATTTAATTCTAAAAAATAATAGAAGTTAGATGTGAAAATTGTTTGAGATTCAGACAGGACTTGCCCTGGAGTGCCTTTAGAATTATAGAGATTTGTGTCTATAATAGAGATAGAGATTTGTATGTGTGTGGTTAGTATAACTCTAAATTTCTCTATGAATAGTTTAGGTATTTTCAGATCTGAAATGGTTAAATAATTTTTTATTTTTAAAAATAATTTATAGACAGTATTGTTTTATTAAGAAGCAAGTTAGTGGAGTCAGGGGAGTATGGGTTTTAGGATTAAAGTAGAGCAAACCCTTAAACAAGTCATAATCTCTCAGGACCTCAGTTTTTTCATCTGTCATTTCTACTTCAGAGGACACTAATGAGGAATGAGTGAAACATGTGGAAACACTTTGTAAAATATAAAACACTAGGTAATTGTTAATCATTATTAGTACCTACTTCAGAAGTATTGTCGAATAGCTGTTTACCTCTATATTTACTTTTTCTGAAACTGACCAGAGCTCTTTCATCCTGCTGAATGCTTAGAACAGTTGATGGAAATGAGTATGCCAAAGGGGTGGGGGAAATCCAGAAAAGCTAGGGAAAGCAGCTTCTGGCAAAGAGGATGAGGATATAGACTGTATGGGAAAGTGTAAGAAGAACTAAAGCCGAATTCCTATGGATAGACCAGAACAGTTGACCCGGAAGGTTGTGTGATTACTACATGATCCTAATTAGGTACAGTTGTTCCTCTTACCTATTCCTAAACCATTTCTAAAGTCCATATATATAAGGATTTATTTGTGAGCCTGCCCGCTTTTCTGGAAATTAGATCAGTGGGGTGGATTTTTTATACTTTATTACAAATTTAGGTCTCAGTGTGCATTATTTATAAATAGAACTCTATAGGAATTAAGAGTCTCGTTTGTATTATATTATACTTGGGTACTTGTTTTTGTAGTTTATTCCTTGATTGGGCGCCATAAACATAAACTTTTTCACCACTTTATTTCCCTTAAAATATAGTTGAAAAGGTCATCCATTGAAAGTTATTCACTACTAAGTCCATATTTAAATGAGATATAGTAAATCCATTTTTGCCTGTATGCATTTTTAAGAGAGCCTACTAAAAATCATATACATCTAATTCTTTTCTTCTAGTAAGTTATTAAGAACAATAACTTTTTGGAAATTAGTCTCCAAATGACTTTTTTCTAAAATGGAATCTATTGCTTCTGCTTATTGTTTTTACAAATATGTATTACTTCTATAATTTAAGCAATATAGAAGCATAATGATGATAGTTTAGTGTTTATCTTTCCAGGCTTTTTAATGCATGATTAAGAAGATATTTGCAAAAAACATGAATGGGTCTGAACATCACATACTATTCTACAAACTGCTTTTTCCCCCTTATATCATGAACATCTTTCTATTTAAATAAATGGACCTCATTTTAAAAAATAATAGTGAAATAACTCACCAAATTACAATTTAAGTAAGGTAAAAATTAACATGGTTGTGGTTTTCTGTTCATATTTATCAGAATTATTTTGAAAGACATGAAAAACCACATATTCAAGTGCAGGAGGAATGAATTTAGTTATATGCAGGAGGAATGAATTTAGTTTTAACTTTGTTGGATTTGAGTTAGAACTTGCATAATTTACTCACTATCCCAGATGGCACTGCTGCTTAGCACCCCTAGAAAAACTATGCTATTTAAAACAATTGTTTTTTATTTATATATTTGTGTATCAGTTAACAAGTCATCTGTATTTATCAACGCCTCTCCTGTGTCCAGTATTGTGTAAGCAGTGTTGTTTTATCATGCCTCTACTTTGGATTTTTAAAAACATTTATTTAAATTTTTACTTCACTGTTAATATTCTCTTTTATGGACTACTCTTTCTCTCTAAATTTTGATGTCATAAATTTTCATTATTTTATTTTGCTTGAACTAGAAAACGCTCTTGATTTTCTGGCAGCCAGATATGCAAATTATTATCTGCAGGATTAGTTTTAGCCATAGTCATATATTATGAATATGATAATATAATAAGTTTTCTAGCAAATCATCCCTTAACATGTGGTTTGAAGACCTACATCATCTCTAACTTTTGTGAATTTTTGTCTACTAATAAAAAAAATTGGAAAAAAAAGAACAAACAAAATGAGTTTGTTAAGCATCAGAATTTTCTACTACAGAATTTGTTGAAGAACATAGCATTTTTAGCATTTAATCTTTCTGCTTTGCCATATATTTAGATTAATCAATATTGGCATGTATATACTTTAGAATTCATTACTTGGGCCTCATTTTTTTTTCCTTTTCTACAGAGGTCTGGAAAATCGAGCCCACAGCGAGCAATTTAATGCCTTTTTTAGGCTACCCAAAGAAGAGACTTTGAAAGAAGTACATGAATGTTACTTGTGGGTACCATTCAGCCACTTCAATGCTCATGGGAAAATGTGCATCTCAGAAAACTATATCTGCTTTGCTAGCCAAGATGGCAGTCTATGTAGTGTGATCATTCCATTACGAGAGGTATTGTAAATTTAATTACATATTAATTTTTAGTTTGAAAATATTATCATTTACAGAGCAAAATATTCTTTAATTCTGTAAATTATTAAAAACTCAATATGCAATATCCTTTTAGTAATTTTAAATAATCATTTTTATAAATGTTCAGGGTCCACTTATGAATGAGTACATGTAGGACTCAGATCTTTGTTTCTGTGATAGATCACTGAATATTATAGACTCTAAATCTATCCAGGAAAGGGATTGGCAGTAGTGGGACACTGCCAGGGGAGGGGAGGAACACATCAATAAGGGTACCCAATCTCAAACCAGGTGAAGTAGGGCCCAAGCGGAGGCCCAAACTTTACCTGTATGATGACCACTTATGTACCTAACCCTGAATTTTACCTCACATCTTTAAAATAAAATTTTAAAAAATCCTCCCCCCCAGTCATCATTTTTTAAGTTCAGAATTATTCTTTAGGATAAGAGTAAAAAGCTTCTGACGTATTCTCAGTTCCTTTTAGTAAGAGCCTTACAACTCTTACTGAAAGTGAAAATTTTTAAAAATTTAAAATTTAGAAACAAGATAAGGTAAGGGTTTATGTTGATGCAAAATGGAGGTTGATCATTCAGACATTTATGACATGAATACCCAGACTTAGACTATCCCATTTGATGTAGTTGGTCAGAAAATAAATGATAGTTTTGTGTATGTCAGAAATAAATTGTCAGTATTTAGTACTGAAGTTTTACATTTATATTGTCATTTTTAAAGACTACATGTTAGTTAAACTTTTTCCTTGAAAAGTGAAATGATTTGCACTGGGGTTACTTATATCATTGGTGCAAGTGGTACCCAAAATCTATTTCTTAAAAAGTAATACCATGGAAGGTATCTACAATAAGGGAAAATGTGATTTGTTTATATATGTTTTTACTCCCCAGGTCTTAGCTATAGATACGACAAATGATTCCAGCAAATCTGTCATCATTAGCATCAAAGGAAAAACAGCCTATCGCTTCAGTGAAGTTAAAGACTTCGAGCAGCTGGTGGCAAAACTCAGGTTCAGATGTGGGGCAGCTTCAACTCAATATCATGATATTAGTACTGAGGTAATTATACCACAATCATTTTGAAAAAAGTCAATGTTTAATGTAGTCCGTTCTTCAAAAGGAATTCATAGTACCTTTCCTGTTTATACCTAGGTTTGTTTATTTATTTATTTATTTATTTATTTTTGAGTTGGAGTCTCACTCTGTCGCCCTGACTGGAGGGCAGTGGCCGCTCCCAGCCACCGCAGCCTCGACCTGCTGGGCTCCAGCGATCCTTCCGCCTCAGCCTTCCAAGTAGCCGGAACTACGGGCGCGCGCTACCACGCCTGGCTAGTTTTTGATTTTATTGTAGAGATGAGGTCTCGCCAAGTTGCCTAGGTTCATTTTTTTAAAGACTGAATCTAAGAAATTATATTCTCCAGTTCACATCATGAAGCAAGAAGTGAGAATTCAGGACTTTATCCTTTTTTAGGAACTCATACTTTAAAAAATTATTATAACTTGATTTCTTAACTATATTTGCTATTTATCATATAAATATATAACATATTTTCACATACTTTGGCTTTTACAAGTCAAACTGTAATTGAAAATTCAGTGAGGCCTTGAAAAAGGACCTTCTCTTATGTTTACAGAGAGAGAGCAATTTAAAACCAGTCTGAATGTATTTTATTTAATATCTTGTATGTCAGCCTTACTTTTGTAATCTGGCCAAAAGCAAAGTAGTGACATATCTGTTTACTCGCAAAATATTAGAGAGGGCAAATATTTTTGGCCAAGGGTGATTAAGAGCCTGATTTTGATGTTTAGTATGTCTTTCATGGAAATGTAGACAGGTTGGATTCAACTGAATTTTCATTTTCAGTTTACAGAAACTCCACATTTTAATAGATTGACAAAACTTATCAAATTATAACTATTCATATTTTAATTAAAAATTCAAAGAAAAAATCAACATTGGCTTTATTGGCTATATTATTTTATTTGAATTAGAATATGGAGCCTTTTACCTCTCTCCAGAGTAGAGACAGAAAATAATATGCTAAGTCAATTATAATATGGTATTGATAAGACTAACTTTTCCTTTGATAGATGAAAACATGTAATTTAATTTGTAACATATAATTAAATTTTTTTCATCTTAATTCCAAACAGAATTTTCACATTGGCCATCAAGCATTCTTCTTACTCCAACTTTATATTATCTCTCATTCTTTTTTAGTATGTGCCCAGGATATTCCTTAGTTTGATATGGAGACACTAGTAAAATCTGACCCAGTCTTGGTAGTTTCTCTCCTAATGCTCCCATATTCCTGCTTATATCACTTTTTCCTTGTTCTAGTCAGTCTCTGTGTTAGCTTCAATGCTCGGCTTTTTTTTTTCTTTATCTGCTTCTCCAAAACCTTGAGAACTGAAATTGTTCCCCTTAGAACTCTCTGTGCCTCTAAGTAACTGAGTATGCTTTGTTGTAAAGAAAGGATTTTGTTTCAAAATGAGTTTACCATCTATCCAGATACATATCAGAATTCTAAGGTTTTTCTAGTTTCTCTTACCATTATTTAGAGATTTTGTTAACGATATATACAAAATACCAGTCAGTGTAATCTTTGCTTGGAAATATTTTTTAGTTGTCATAATGTTCTATTTCTACTTAAGATTTTTATCTTATCAGTGATGAGGAATATTGACCCATTTTAGTATCTGTACATACCTAACTTTAATGATAGTACATTTTAAAAATTAGTAAAGGGAAAACTTTTCAAACAAGAGTAGTTCTATTTGAGTTCTAAATAACAGAAATTGTAGCTATATTCTATTATAGCTACACCTGTCATACTGAAACAAAGATAAAAGTTGCATTCTAAATTTTAACAAACCTAGTAAATTTTGTACAAACAATACTTTTTGATTTAAATCTCAAAGAATCTGAATCAACAAGTTAAACATGAAGGACTTTAGGAAATTTTTCCTGTGAGTATCTCAAAGATGTGATACAAAGAGCAAATACTCCCAGAAGTAATTGAGATTATGCATGAATATGAGTTGTGTCCAAATTTTTAAATAGGTGTATATTACAATGTTCCACACTTTAGTAAGTTATGCCTAAGACCTGCGTGCATAAACAGGTGTTGTAAAATTCCAACAAAATGCTTGATAAACATATTAATCTTTTACTTTTATTGATAGATATAATCAAGAAATATTACTAAATAAGGTGGGTTTTAAGAATTGTTAAATGAAAGTTAAATGGGCCCTTTTACCTTAGTTTTAAGCAAGGCAGCCTAAGATTGGAAGGCACTACTGAAGATCTGTTGCTTGATACTTTTAAACTACATTATGAATGAATTACAGAAACTATGGAATGCCAAGAAAGGTAGAAATTGAACTTATGCCTTAAAGTGTTTAGATGGGCAAATAAGTATCTTCTACAGATTATTAAAACATATGTAAACATACTTGTTTCATTGGTTCTCATAATCAGCACTCTTACTTTCTAAGTTTTTAAACCAAAGTAATAGATTTTTCTCCTACACAAGAATGCAGCTAGAAATAGTAGTTTAACCCACATAACTGGTTTTTGCTTGCCTTGATGATAATAAGGTAATGACTGTAATATAAATTTAGAAAGATTTTTAGCTGTGGGGGTAGATTTATTTCTAAGTTAGAAAACTGAAACTTTGTTAAAAATGAAATTAGGCCAAGCACAGTGCTCATGCCTCTAATCCCAGCACTTTGGGAGGCCAAGTAGAAGGATCCCTTGAGGCCAGGAGATCAAAACCAGCCTGGGCAACATAGCAAGACCTCATCTCTACCTAAAACAAAAAGAATTAGCCAGGCATGGTGGTGCATGCCTGGAGTCTCAGCTACTTGGGATGCTGAGGCAGGAGGATTGCTTGAGCTCAGGAGTTCGAGGCTGCAGTGAGCTATGATTGTGCCATTGCATTCCAGCCAGAGGAACAGAGCAAAATCCTGTCTCTAGAAGAAGGAGGGGGAGCAGGGGGGAGAGAAGGACGGAAGGAAGGGAGGAAGAAAGGAAGAAATTAGCCCCTAATTTTACATTGTGGACTATGTACAGGAGCCTTCTGATATTTGAAAGAAGCATTTCTTTGTATTTTCTGTTTTAATTTTTGGTTTTACAGGTCAACTTCTTCTACCTCAACCATCACTTATTGTGCTGAGTTTAAGAAATATTCTAATTTAAATATAATATTTTGTAGAAATTTACACGTAAAGAAATATTAATGTCTGCTGTCTTTCCTTTACTGTTAGAGCCATATGCTGATTCTAAGTCAGTGTCAGATACCAAAAACCAAACAGGTTGAGAATACCTGCTATATCTGTTAACAACCTTTGTTGTTTTCTAGATGTGATTGGATTTTGCTCAGGCACTAAATGTCTGTTGAGTGCCAAGTTTATTTCAGTCATAAGTGTGAGCGCTCAAATAAATGGATATATATGGATCTAAATTATATATAACATATAAATTACACATAAATATATAAATTGGTATGACTTTGGGGTAAAATCTTCCATTCAAAAGAGCCAGAGCAACAAAAAAGCTAAAAAATTTAAGCTTAGTTTCTTGAATAATCTACATTGCTATACTCTTCAAAAAGTTTAAACATTAAATTGCTTTAAGCTACCATTTTTGAAGGTGAAGGTTTTAATGTGACTTATGAATACTTAAGAGCTAATCATGGATAGGATTGGCATAGTTGTCATCCCTCCTATAAATTCATGTTTGAAGTTTCATCACTTAAGTTATTTCTTTTCTCTCTTGGATACTTTTCCTATAGTTTGGAATAATAGATAAACTGGTGATTCAGTCATATGGTTTAAACTAAAGGAATGTACCATGCTTGAGATTTAGACTACAACCATGAATTTTTAATCTGTAGTTGCAAAACCATAATTTCCCATTAAAACAGCTAAACTTAATATTAAGTAGTAAAGTATGTGATTTGTAAAAATAAGTTTTAAAAAAAAAAAAGAAGGGAACTATTGCAATTTGAAATCTATATTCACTAATCATTACTATTTCCTTTGTCATCTTCTTCTACCTTACTTTTATATTTATCTATTGATTTGATTACTGATTCTTAACTCTCCATGAATCCTATCTTAATGTCCAACCCTACCAGGGCTTATACTAGCTTCTTGAACTTCAAACTGAAATACCACTAGACTCCTCTACCCTAAACTGCTACTTTTCTTCCACCTCAGTTATGGCCATTTTTCATCTTGCTTAAGCTACTAAAGTTTAAGGGATGACCTTAGTGAGCCTTTTTTTTAAGCATCCCTAGTAGTAGCTTGAGATAGCTGGTGTAATTATAATCCATAGAAAATGAGTAACTAATATGTTTTAAAAGTAAAACTTTGGAGATCATAAAATTTATATGAAAATTCGAGGGACTTGAATAGCCAAAACAGTTTTGAAGAGGAAAAACAAAGTTGAGGACTTATTATTTCCTAATTTCAAAACTTACTATATAGCTATAGTAAACAAGACATTGTGATACTGGCATAAAAGTAGATATAAATCAACATAATAGCATTGAGAGTGTAGAAACAAACCCTTACATTTATGGCCAGTTGATTTTCAACAAGGATGCCGAGTAATTTAAGGAAGGAAAGAACAGTCTTTTTAACAAATGGTATGGAGATGATGAATATCTATATACTTAAAAAAAAAAATGACAGGCAGATGTTGGATTTTTTCCTTAAACCATATCCAAAAGAATTAACTCAGAATGAATCAAAGACTGGAATATAAGAGCTAAAACTATAAAACTCTTAGAGAAGACATAGGAATAAATCTTCATGACCTTCAATTAGGCAATTATTTCTTAGGCATGACACCAAAAGCATGTGAGAAAAGAAAAAAATAGATACACTGAACTACATCAAAATTAAAGCCTTTTGTGCTGCAAAAGATACTATCAAAAATGTGAAAAGACAACCCACAGAATGGAAGAAACTCTTTGCAAATTCTATGTCTGATAAGGGACTTCTATCCAGAATATATGAGGAACTTCTTATCAGCCAACAATAAAAGGCAAACAACCCAATTTTTTTAAATGATCAAAGGACTTAAATAGAAATTTGTCCAAAGAAAATATGAAATAGCCAATAAACACATACAAAGATTTTAGTATCACTAGTCATTTGGGAAATACAAATCAAAATCATAATGAGATGCCAATTCACACCCACTAGGGAGGCTATAATAAAAGAGACAGATAATAATAACTGTTGAGGAGGATGTGAAGAAATTGAAACCCTCATACACTGCTATTTGGAACATAAAATGGTATACCACATTAGAATAAATATGGGAGTTCCTCAAAATGTCGAATATAGAGTTACCACGGGACCTAGCAATTCCACACCTAGGTATCTACCCAGAAGAACTGAAACTATATGTTTACGCAAATACTTGCACATGAATGTTCTTAGTAGCATTATTCATAATTGCTAAAAAGATCTCAATATCCATCTGATGCATGGATAAATGAAATGTGACATATTCATTTAGTGGAATATTATTTGGTGATAAAAAATAAATGAAGTGCTCAAGGCGAGTGGATTGCCTGAGCTCATAGGTTCAAGACCAGCCCTGGCAACTTGGCACAACCTTGTCTCTACAATAAATTTAAAAATTAGCCGAGTGTGGTAGCACGTGCCTGTAGTTCCTGCTACTTGGAAGGCTGCGGCGGAAGGATCGCTGGAGCCCAGCAGATTGATGCCTTGAGTGTACCATTCTATTCCAGCCTGGGCGACAGAACGAAACTCCAACTAATAAATAAATAAATAAGTACTGATACATGCTATAATGTAGATGAACTTTGAAAACATGCTAAATGAAAGAAGTCATGTACTAATGACCACATATTATATGATTCCATTTATATGAAAAGGCAAGTATATAGTGATAGATTAGTGGTTATTTGGGGCCTGAAGGGAGGGGGAGGGCAGTGAGTAGTTCATGCAAATGGTTAGGGAATTTCTGGAATTTTTTCCCTTCACTTTTTAGTTGATACACAATAATTGTACATATTTATGGGGTACAGTATGATATTTCAATATATGTATGAGGGGGACCATCAAAACCCCAGAATTTATTTATAAAAAGTATGTGTTTATTCTTACATGTTTAAACTTTAGTCACCTTGAAAGTATTCTCCATTTGATGAAGTACACCTATCCAGATGCTTTTTCCACTGCTCAAAACAGTTTTTGAACTCGTCAATTTTGATGCCTTTTAGTGTAGCTGCCATTTTTTGTTTCACCTCTTCCACATGGGCAAAACGTCTCCCTTTGAGGACTTTTTTTTCTGGGGAAACTGAAAAAAAGTCACTCAAGACGAGATTGGGTGAATAGGGAGGTTAGGGCACAGGGGTCATGCCACTTTTTGTCAAAAACTGTTGAACACTTAGCACATTGTGGGCAGGTGCACTCATAAATCACTCATTGTGAAATGGGCAAACATGTTGAAAGAATCTCAAAAAAAAGAAATTCCACCTTTGGGAGGCTGAGGTGAGTGGATTGCCTAAGCCCGCGGGTTCGAGACACGCCTGGGCAACTTGGTGAGACCTCATCTCTACAATAAATAAAAAATGAGCCAGGCGTGGTAGCGCACGCCTGTAGTTCCAGCTACTTGGAAGGCTGAGGCAGAAGGATCGCCGGAGCCCAGCAGGTCGAGGCTGCAGTGGCTGGGAGCGGCCACTGCACTCCAGTCTGGGTGACAGAGTGAAACTCCAACTCAAAAAAAAAAGAAATTCACTGAAGCCGAACGCAGACTTTCCTATTCCCTCTCTCTATACTTTTCAGCTTCTAATCGTAATTTTACTCCCTACTTCTATGAGCACAATATTTTTTACCTCCTACATGAGTGAGAACATAAGGTATTTATCTTTCTATGCCTGACGTATTTTACTTAACATAATGTCCTCCAGTTTTATGCATGTTGCTGTGAATTTCATTATTTTTATGCTGAATAGTATTCCATTTAGCAAATATATCACATTTTCTTCATCCCATTCATCTGTTGGTGGACATTTAGGTTGATTCCATATCTCAGCTATTATGAATAGTGCTGCAAGAGACATGGGAGTGCAATTATCTCTTTGATAAACTGATTACCTTTCCTTTGGATAAATACCCGATAATGGGATTGCTGGATCATATGATAGTTATAATTTTAGTTTTGTTTTTTTTTTTTAGAAATTTCCATACTGTAAGAGGTTGTCCTAATTTACATTCTAACCAATAGCGTATGAGTTTTATTTTGTCAGTGCTTGTTATTTTTTGTCTTTTGGACAATAGCTATTCTTACTAGGGTGAGATAATATCTCATTGCAGTTTTGATTTGCATTTCCATGATGATTAGTGATGTTAAGCATTTTTTCATATGCCTGTTGGTCATTTGTATGTCTTCTCTTGAGATATGTCTATTCAATTCATTTGCCCATTTTTGAATTGGGTTAGCTGATTTTTTTGCTGTTGAATTGTTTGATGAAGAGTTTGCAAATATTTTTTTCATTCTGTGGATTGTCTCTTAACTCTGTTGTTTCCTTTGCTGTACAGAAGGGATATAGTATAGTTGGGATATAGTTCCATTTGTCTATTTCTAGTTTTGTTGTCTGTGTTTTTTTACGTATAAAATCTTTGCCTAGACCAATGTTCTGAAGTGTTTCCTCTGTTTTTATGAGGAATTTTACAATTTAGACTCTTAATTTAAATCTTTAATCCTTTGGACTTGATTTTTTAATATGGTGAGAGATAAGGATCTAGTTTCATTTTTCTTCGTATGGATATCCAGTTTTTCCAACACCATTTTTTAAAAAGACAGTCCTTTCCCTAATGTTTGTTCACAATGCCTTTGTCAAAAATCAGTTGGCAGTAAGTACATGAATTTATTTCTGGGTTCTCTATTTTGTTCCATTTGGTTTGTGTGTCTTTTTTATATCAATACCATGCTGTCTTGGTTACTAGAGCTTTGTATTATATTTTAAAGTCAGGTAATGTGATGCCTCTATCTTTGTTTTTGTTGTTGTTCCTCGGGATTTATTTGGCTGTTTGGGATATTCTGTGGTTCCATACAAATTTTAGGATTTTTTTTTCTACTTCTGTAAAGGCTGTCACTGGCATTTTGATAGGGATTGCATTAAATCTGTAGATCACTTTGGGTAGTATGGTCATTTTGACCATATCAATTTTTCCTGTCAATGAGCATGAGATATCTTCCATTTTTTTGTATTCCTTTTAAGTTTCTTTCATCAGTGTTTTATAGTTTTAATTCTAGAGATCTTTCACCTCCTTGGTTAAATTTATACCTAATTTTTTTTATTTTTGTAGCTATTATAAATGTGATTTCTTTCTTGATTTCTTTTTCAACTAGTTCATTATTGGTGTGTGGAAATGCTACTAATACTGCATGTTGATTTTTGTGTCTTGAAAATTTACTGAATTCGCTTGTCAGTTCTAAGAGTTGTTTGGTGAACTCTTTAGGTTTCTCTCTATAAGATCGTGTCATTTGAAAACAGAGACAATTTGATTTCTTTTCTTTTTTTCCATTTGTATGACTCTTATTTCTTTTTCTTGTCTAATTACTGTGGCTAGGACTTTTTGTACTCTGTTGAATAAGAGTGGTGAAAGTAGATATTCTTGTCTTGTTTCAGTTTTTAGAAGACGACTTCCAGCTTTTTCCCATTCAGTATGATGTTAGCTGTTGGTTTGCCATATGTGGCCTTTATTTGTTGAAGTACATTCTTTCTAAACTAATTTGTTGAGTTTTCTTATCATGAAGTGATGTTGAATTTTATCAAATGCATTTTTTTGTTTCTATTGAGATGATAGTATGGTTTTTATCCTTCATTTTGTTGATGTGATGTGTCACATTTGTTGATGTGCATATGTTGAACCATCTTTACATGATCCTACTTGATCATGATGTAGTATTTTTATGAGGTGGTGTTGGATTTTGTTTCCTAGTATTTTATTTAGGATTTTTGCATCTGTATTCATCAGATTGGTCTGTAGTTTTCGTGTGTGTGTGTGTGTGTGTGTGTGTGTGTGTGTGTGTGTGTGTCTTTTTCTGGTTTTGGTGTCAGGATAATGCTGGTCCAGTATAATGAGTTAAGAAGACTTTCCTCCTCTTCAATTTTTTTTTTGTAATAGTTTCAGAAGAATTGGCATTAATTCTTTAAAATTTGATAGAATGCAGCAGTAAAGCCATCTGGTCCTGAACTTTTCTTTGTTAGGAGATTTTTTTATTACTGATTCTGTCTTGTTACTGGTTATTGGTCTGTTCAAGTTTTATATTTTTTCTTGGTATACAACCTGGTAGGTTGTATGAGTCAGGAATTTATCCATTTCCTTATATAGTTGTTCATAAGTCTCTAATAATCTTTTGTATTCCAGTAGTATGAATTGTAATATCTCCTTTTTTCATTTCTGATTTCATTTATTTGGGTCTTCTCATTTTTTTTCTTAGTCTAGCTAATAGTTTGCTGGTTTTGTTTGAACTTTTAATTGTTTTAATTTTTCTTTACAAAAACAACATTTTGCTTTGCTGGGAGTTTTTTTGTATTTTTTTCCTCTCTATTTCATTTTGTTCTACTCTGATCTTTATTATGTCTTCTAATTTTTTGTTTGCTTTGTTCTTGCTTTTTAGTCCTTGAGGTACACTGTTAGGCTGTTTGTTTGAAATCTTTCTATTTTTTGATGTAGGTATTTATTGTTATAAACTTTCTTCCTAGTCCTGAAGTATTTTCCGTGTGCTGAAAACAAGTGTATGTATTTTGCAGCTGTTAAAGTGTTAACATGAGGATGTTTCTAAATTCTAAGTATATATGTCCCCGACTATTATTGTATTGAAGTCAATCTTTCTCTTTAGCTCTAATAATACTTGCTTTATACATCTGGATCCTCCAGTGTTGGGCACATATATATTTAGAATTGTTATATCTTATTACTGAATTATTTATCATTATATGATGATCTTCTTTGTCTCTTCTTTATGTTTTTTCACTTAAAGGCTATTTTGTCTAAGTATAGCTAATCCTGCATGTTTTTGGTTTCCATTTGCATGGAATATATTTTTCTTTCCTTTTTTTATTTTAAAAATGCAGGGTACAATTCGGGGTTGGGTATGCAAATAGTCATTATGCAGGTACCCTTGTTGATGAGATGTGCATCTCTCCCTTCCCTGGTAGTTTCCCACTACTGTCAATCCCTTTCTTATAGTATTGTGATTATTGTTCAAGGTCTGCTTATGTGTGAGAACATGTGGTACTCAGTTTTTTGTTTCTGTGATAGATCACTCAGTATTATAGACTCTTAGTTCATCCAAGTTGCTGCGAAGTTCATAATTTTGTTCTTCTTTATGACTGTATAATATTACATCATGTATATGTACCACATTTTTTTATCCAGTCCTCTTTCAATGGGCAGCATGGTTGGTTGCATGTTTTTGCTATTGTGAATAATGCTGCAATAAACATGCATGTGCAAGTGTCTTTTTCATAGAGTGATTTGAGTTCCTCCAGGCACATTCCCAGTAGGGGAATTCCCAGTAGGGTTGTATGAAAGTTGATTTTTAGATCTTTTAGTAATCACCAAACTATTTTCCACAGATGTTGTACTAGTTTACACTCCCACCAACAGTGTAGAAGTGTTCCCTTTTCCCCGCATCCTCTCCAACATCTGTTGTTTTTTGAGTTATTGATGATGGCCATCCTGATTGGAGTTAGGTGATATCTCAGTGTGGTTTTAATTTGCATTTCTTTGATGATTGGTGAGGCTGAACCTTTTTTTCAGGTATCTGTTGGCTACTCATATATTTTCTTTTGAGATATGTCTACTCATATCTTTTGCCTACTTTGCAATAAGGCTGTTTGTTTGTTTTTTTTCTTTTTGACATGTTTGAGTTCCTTGTAGATCCTAGGTGTTAGCCTTTGTCAGATATACAGTTGACAAATATTTTTTCCAAGTCTGTGGGCTATCTCCTCACTCTCTTCATGGTTTCTTTTGCTTTGCAGAAGCTTTTCAGTTTGATGAGGTGCCACTTGTCTATCTTATCTCTTATGGCATGGGCATTTGGGGTTTTGATCAGGAATTCGTGACCAGTTCCAATTTCCATAAGGATGTCTCCTGCACTTTTGACGCTTCTTATAGTTTGAGGTTTTACATTTAGGTCTTTGATCCATTTAGAGTCAATTTTTGTGTATGGTGATAGGTAGGGGTGCTGTTTTAATCTACTGCATGTGGTCAGCCAGTTTTCCCAGCACCATTTACTGAATAGATTCTCCTCTCCCCAGTGGTTGTTGTTGGAGGCTTTGTCAAAGATGAGTTGGTTGAGAAACTGAGGTTTTGCTTCTGGGATCTCTGTCCTGTTTCATTGGTCTATATGCCTGTTCTTGTACCAATTCTAGGCTGTTTTGATCGTTGTAGCCTTATAATAAAGTTTAAAGTCTGGAAGTGTGATACTTCTTGCTTTGTTTATTTTGCTGAGGATTGTTTTGGCTATTCATGGTCGTTTATGTTTCCATATGAATTTCTGTGTTGTTGTTTTCAGGTCTGAGAAGAATGATGCTGGTAATTTAATGGGTATTGCATTAAATCTGTAGATTGCCTGGGGTAGGATGGACATCTCAACAATGTTGATTTTTCCAATCCATACGCATGGAATATTTTTCCACTTGTTTTTATCATCTTTGATTTCTTTGAACAGTGTTTTGTAGTTTTTGTTGTAAAGGGCTTTCATTTCTCTGGTTAGGAAGATGCCAAGGTATTTCAGTTTTTTGTGGCTATTGTGAATGGGATTGTGCTTTTTATTTGGGTTTCTGTTTGTTTACTGTTGGTCTGTAGGAATGCAACTGTCTTTTGCACATTGATTTTATACCCTGAGACTTTGCCAAAGTCTTTTATCAGTGCAAGGATGTTTTTGACAGATTTTCTTGGGTTTTCAAGGTATAAGATCATGTTGTCTGCAAAGAGGGATAACTCAACTTCCTCTTTTCTTATTTGGATACCCTTGATTTCCTTCTCTTGTCTGATTGCTCTAGCTAGGACTTCCAACACTATGTTGAACAGGAGGGGTGACAGTGGGCAGTCTTGCCTTGTTCTGATTTTCAGGGGAAACGGTTCAAATTTCTGTCTGTTTAGCAGTATGTTGGCTGTAGGTTTCTTGTAGATGGCTCTTACTATTTTGAGGTATGTTCCATTTTGCTTAGGTGTTTGAGGTTTTCTTTTCCTTTAACTTTTATTCTGTGTATGCCTTTACAGGTGAAATGAGTTTCTTTTAGGCATCATATAGTTGAGTTTATACAAACACTAATCTACTGTCTGTCTGTAGACTTGAGTTTTCTTGATATTTCATAAGACTGGAATGGCACAGTATGATGTCTCTTATGTCTGGTTTCTGCTGATCATAATATATCTGAGGTTCATCCTTGTCATAAAATATATCTGTGGTTTATACCTTTATATTGCTGAGTAGTATTCCTTGTATGGATATACCAGATTTGTTTGTCTATTCGTCAGTTTATAAGCATTAAGCTGTTTTCAATTTTTAGTAGTTATGAATAATGCTGCTGAGAGTATATGTGTGCAAATTGTAGTATGGATATATTTTCATTTCTCTTGGATATATATTAATATCTAAGAGTGGAATTGCTGAGTCATGCGGGGTACATTTGTGTTTAACTTTTTAAGAAACTATTTTCTAATAGGGTGAACAATTTTACATGCCCATTGGTGATATCTGAAGTTTCCTAGTCTACAATCTTGCCAACATTTGTTATTATATATTTCTTTATTATAACCTTTTTAGTGCATGTGATATGCTATATCATTGTAGTTTTAATTTACATTTTTCTAATGACTAATGCTATTGAATATGTTTCATGTGCCTTTTATCCTTGGTTTTTTAAAGGATAATTTTCTGGATGTAGACTCCTTGGTTGAATGTCTTTTTCTTTCAACATTTTGAATATGTCACTTCACAGTTTTCTGGTCCCCTAGATTTCTGGTGAGAAGTCCACCTTTGAGCTTAGTGAGACTCTCTTGTACATGATAAATTATTTTTCTCTTGTTGCTTTCAAAATTCTCACTTTGACTTTTGTCAGCTTGATTATGATCTATGTAGATGTTGCTCTCTTTGAATTTATTCTACTTGGAGTTTGTTGAGTAGATTAATACTTTTGTGAGATTTGGGGAGTTTTTAGCCATTATTTTTTCAAATATTCTTTCTGTTCTTTTTTCTCTCTTTCTAGGAATATCTATGTTATATATATGCTTGATGGTTTCCCACAAGTCTCTGAGGTGCTATTCATTTTTCTTCTTTCCTTTTACTTTATTTTTTCTAACTAGATAATCTCTACTGACTTATCTTCAAAAAATGTTGATTCTTTTTTTGACTAGTTCAAATATACAGTTGAGCCTCTCTAGTGATTTTTTTCAGTTACCATACTTTTCAGCTCCACAATTTGATTTTAAAAAGTAATAATTTCTGTCTCTTTATTGATATTCTCTATTTGATGGGACATAGTTGTCATAACTTCCTTTATTTTGTTTTGGTTAATATACTTTTTTAAGAGTTGTTTTAGGTTTATAGAATAATTGAACAGAAAATACAGACAGTTCCTATATACTTTCACCTACCCTCTACCTTGTCCACAGTTTCTCCTATTGCTAACTCCTTGCACTGGTATAATACATTTGTTATGATTGATGAACCAGTGGTGATACCTTATTATTAACTAAATACCATAGTTTACATTAGGGTTCATTCTTTGTGCTATACAGTTTTATGGGTTTTTCCAAATGCATAATACTATATCCACCATTACAATAGTATATAGAATAGTTCCTCTGCCCCACAAATTCCCTGTCCTCCACCTGTTCATCCCTCCCCTTAGCCCTTGGCAATCACTGGTCTTTTTACTTACTCTATAATTTTGGCTTTTCTAAAATATTATATAGTTGTAATACCATATGTAGGCTTCTCAGATTGGCTTGTTTCATTTAGCAGTATACATTTAAGGTTCTTCCATGTCTTTTTGTGATTTGGTAGCTCATTTATTTTTATTGCTGAAAAATATTCCATTGTCTAGATGTATCACAGTGTGTATCCATTCACCAGTGAAGAACACCTTGGTTACTTCCAATTTTTGGCAATTAATGAATAAAACTGCTAAAAACATTCATGTGTAGATTGTTCTATGGCCATAAGTTTTCAACTCATTTGGGTACATACCTAGGATCACAATTGCTGGATCATATGGTAAGACTGGTGTTTAGCTTTGTAATAAACTGCCAAACCATTTTCCAAAGTGGCTGTACCATTTTGCATTCTCATCAGCAATGAATGATAGTTTTTTCTTACATCCTCATGAGCACTTGGTATTGTCAGTTTTTTGGGTTTTAGCCATTATAATAGGTGTATAATTTGTTTTAATTTGCAATTGTCCAGTGACATATGATGTTGAACAACTTTCATATGATTATTTGCCATTTATATCTTCTTTGGAGAGGTGTCTGCTTAGATCTTTTGCCCACTTTTCATTAGGTCTTTTTTTAATATAGTTTCCTTTAGTTCTCTGAATATATTTATGATAGCTGCTTTACATTCTTTGTTTGCAAAATCCAACAGCTGAACCCCCTCAAGGACATTTTCTGTTTGTTGTTTTCTTGTTGTTTATTAAAGTTCTTTTCTTTAAAAAATTTTTTTTAATCTTTTTTTTTTTTAATTTTTGAGTTGGAGTTTGCCAGACTGTTGCCCAGGCTGGAGTGCAGTGGCATATTCACGGCCACCCCACCATTGACCTGCTGGGCTCCGGCAATTCTTTCGCCTCAGCCTTCCAAGTAGCTGGAACTACAGGCATGTACTACCACATCTGGCTAATTTTGTTTATTTATCGTAGAGATGAGGTCTTGCCAAGTTGCTTGGGCTGGTCTCAAACCCTTGGGCTTAGGCAATCCTCTCACCTCAGCCTCTCAAAGTGCTGGGATTACAGGCTAAGCCACCAAGCCTGGCCTTTTTTTTTTTTTTAGTTTTTAAGCTTGACTTTTTTGGGTCATCCCCTGAGTCAGTCAGTATAATTTAGTGGTCATCCAGTGATAGATCAGAAGATTTCCTTAAATGCCTTATGCTATTAAATCTTCCACCTTTTTTCCAGGGGGATTTTTGTGTGAAGTTATACCTCAAACTTCAGACAATTTATAAATCATCCTTAGCTTTAATTTTCTCCTTTCAAAGACAGCCAGAGTTGAGGGTCTAGAGCCTTCTTCTGTCCCAATTATTTCTAGTCATACTGAGACTCTTGTACATGTGTGCATACTTCTAGTTCCCCAAGAATATGTTGGAGCCTTTCAAAGTTCCATATGGGTTTGGGTTTCCAGGTCTTCCTTTTCAGTTTTTAACCAGACTCTTATGTGCCCTGCCTGTAATCACAGCCTTGGGTAGCTGTGATATCACCAGCATATTGCTATTGTCTTCCATAGCATCCTGGAAACAGCTTTTTTCACCAAGCTGTGTGGTGAACCAAATCAAATGATAGCAACACCCTGGGAATGGAGATTTTCTATGGAGTTGCTAGTTTAATCAAAATATTGACTGTGCTCTGGGGATAGAGTTTTTAACGACACTTCAAAAGATCCGCTTGCTGTCATACTACTGGCTTTCATGCTTCCCACACTTCTGAGCTTCAGAAGAAGAGAGGATGGAAGTAACCTCAAGTTAAAACTCCGCAAACTCTACTGTTCTTACTGAGGTTCATTAGTCTTTCTAGAATAAGTCCCTTTAAGTTTATTCTATGCCATTAGTTAATTCCAGTGTTTTGAAGTGATTTATTTGGACTGTTTTGGCAATATTTTATTGATTGTATTGGGGAATGTGCTCAGTGAGGTTCTGAGTTTGTCATTCTGTAAGTCAGTTTTTTGACATCTTTAATTTTGATAGGAAAATAATGTCTTTCTGAGACATTGCTTTAATGTTTGATATGTATATAGGTTGTAGTTTATAAATGATGGGTAAACATTAGCCTTTTGTCTTGAAGAAACTTTTAAGCATGCATTTGAGACAATTATATTCTGACTTTCTTTTTCAGCTTGCTGTTAGTTCTGACTCTACAGGCCCATCTGAGAATTTTGAGGTACAATCTTTGACATGTCAGAGAGAATGCAGTAAAACTATGAACACTGAAGCCTTAATGACGGTATTTCATCCTCAGAATTTGGAGACTCTTAATTCTAAAATGGTAGGCACATAAAATATTTCAATCTATCGGCTGATACAGTTGATGAAAAATAAAAATTTTAAAGCAGACTAGAAAGAACCACAACTGAAAACTCTTCTTTTTGGACTTGAAAAGTTTTTACAGCAAGTACTACTGTGTGACTTGTTTGGTTCCACTACACATGAGGACTGTTATTCAGAAAAAAAATTAAAGTTGAACATTGGGGTTTTTATGGATGTGTAATAGCCATACATATTTATTGACATTGGGTTTTATTTGCATTGATTTCTAGTACTCTATCCCAAACAGGTTTTTTGAGAAGAATTATGGTTGAAAGCTTTACTTCCTAAGTATAACACTTTTACCATTTTTTTATGAGTTTAGCTAAGAATTAAGATAGTAAATTAAAGCTGTTATGCTCACATGGGTTTAAAGATTTTTGTGATGACAGAGGTTCAGTGTTTCACCACTGTGTGAATACTGGTTTTGATTTTCTGTGTTTTTGATTTCCATAGATGTTGTTTCAAGGTAAAGAGAGTGTGCAAGTTATTTTAGAGAAGTTAATTTCTCACCGAATTTAGTTGCTTTGATTTTTCTGTTATAGTTGAAAGAAAAGATGAAGGAACAGTCATGGAACATTCTATTTGCAGAATGTGGGCGTGGCGTTAGTATGTTTCGGACCAAAAAGACTCGAGATCTGGTTGTAAGAGGGATTCCAGAAACCTTAAGAGGAGAACTTTGGATGCTTTTTTCAGGTATTATATTTATTCACTTTATTCATTTAACAGGCATTAAGTATGCCCTTTCTATTAATTATGCACTAAGCTAAAGTCAAAGAATTAAAAAGATAGCTAGGACAAAATCGTACTCATCTTGAGTTTAGGCTAGTCAAAGTGAGACAGGTAAGTAGTTATGTGTATTTATCTATATGCCCACAAATCCAGTATCTGAGCAGATTAGTTTATTAGGCAAGATATGTATAATTGGGGGAAAATCTTTATCTCTAATGTCAAAGGAAAGTTAAAGGGGGGGAAACTCATGAAAATGGTGTTCTATGGGATAAGATTAGTAGCTTGATGTAGATTCTGGTCTGAAGTGCTTTTTGTGTTCAGAAATTACTTGAATGTAAAGCTAAATTTTAAGGTAATAAAATCCAATTCTTCATGTATATATGCAAATAGTAGCTTTATTGTATTAATAATTGTATTAATAATAATACAATTTTTCCTCTTCTTTTGTATTTAATGCAATCATCTTCGCAGGTGCTGTTAATGACATGGCTACTAATCCTGGCTATTATGTTGACGTGGTTGAGCAGTCCTTAGGGACCTGCAACTTGGCTACTGAAGAAATTGAACGTGATTTACGCCGTTCCCTGCCTGAACACCCAGCCTTTCAGAGTGACACTGGCATATCTGCTCTGAGGCGGGTACTTACTGCTTACGCATACAGGAATCCCAAAATTGGATACTGCCAGGTGTGACTTCACTATAAGCCCAAGTGTGTGCATGTTCCAAATGATAAAATCACATCAAATCCAACTTTACTAATTTAGAAATTATGGTGTTAAGGACAGAGGTTGGAGTGAAATAGAGGACAGTATTAATATAAGTGGGATGGTAGTGGGAATACTTAGGAGAATTGACATTTCATTAATTTGTTCTTTTTAATTTGACAAATGTTTATTGAATTTCTGATCTGTAAAGATACTGTGCTAGGTACTTAAGGCTATATAAAGATGTTTCAGATAAGGATTCTGCCCTTAAAAATATATAGGCTGACCAGGTGTGGTGGCTCACTCCTGTAATCCCAACACTTTGGGAGACTGAGTTGGGAGGATCACTGGAGACCAGGAGTTCAAGTAAGACCTCGTCTCTACAAAAAGAAGAAAAATTAGCTAGGCATGATGACATGCATGTATTTTCCCGGCTACTTGGGAGGCTGAGGCCAGAAGACCATTTGCGCCTAGGAGTTCAAGGCTTCAGTGAGCCATGATTTTGCCACTGCACTCCAACCTAGGCAACAGAGCAAAACCCTGGTAGATATTAAAACATATTCATATAGTAAAAAAAAAAAAAACGAAACTGAAAAACAAATGAGACAAACTGTTAGAGAAATATAAAGTCCTGTCAGGATTCATAATAAGGAGAAATTATTTTCATGGGAAATCATAGAAAACTTGGAAGAGGTAGCATTTGCAGATCTTGAAAACCGGCAAATTTTGGACATATAGAGATGGAATGAAAATAATATTCTAGGTCAAGGGATCAGTGTAACCCAATACAGATAGAGGTAAATGTAGAATGTATACAGTACCATGTTCTGTTTAGTTTAGTAGAATTATAGGGTGAATGAAGTGAAGTAGATGGAGAAAAAAATCAATAAGGCTATTGGAATAGGTCAAGAGTCTACATTTTATTTCATAGACAGTAGAAGAATCATTGAAAAAAATTCCTTAGGAGCACAATATTAATTAGGATAGGCTAGACTGCTAATACAAACATAGATAATAACTGAAACACAATAGAAGTTTACTTCTTTTTTTTTTTTCTTTTTTATTTTTTGAGTTGGAGTCTCACTCTGTCACCCAGACCACTCTGTCGCTCCCAGCCACCACAGCCTTGACCTGCTGGGCTCCGGCGATCCTTCCGCCTCAGCCTTCCAAGTAGCTGGAACTACAGGCGCACACTACCACGCCCGGCTAATTTTTGATTTATTGTAGAGATGAGGTCTCGCCAAGTTGCCCAGGCGGGTCATGAACTCTTGTTACTTTTATGAAGGAAAACATTTTCAGAAGATGTTCATCTGCCAGTTTCACTGTATCCTCTTCCATTATGATTTCTTGCACAGGAAAGCGATGGAGTAAAAACTAAACTTATTATCAAACATTGTGCCAGATATGGCATGGAATTGACATACTTCATATATAAATCTATAAGAAAGGTATTAAGGTATAAAAATGAGTAATGGACATGAAAGGATTAGTCACAAAAGAAAAAAATACAGATTGACAATAAAGCCAGAAAAAGACATTTCAGCCTCAGAGAAATCCAAATTAAAACAATGAGATACCATTTTCACTATGAGATCAACAATGATGATTACAATTATTACAATTATCAATATCGGCAAAGGCGCAGTGAAATAAACACTCAAACACTACTGGTCAGAAATATAAATTGGGGCTGGGCTCAGTGGCTCACACTTGTAATCTTAACATTTTGGGTGGCCGAGGCAGGAGAATTGCTTGTGTGGGAGGACCCTTTACAGAGAGACGGGGACACTGAGTCTTTTTTGTCCGTAAGCAGTGTTAATTTGTGCCGGCACTGGCCCAAGCAGATTTACATCTAAAGGCTGAGCCCCAAACACAGTAGGGTGTTGTCTTATATTATATTTTAGCCCCTTTGTCTCCCTCATATGGCAGCCTGCATTTTGATTGGGTATTTTATGGCACAGGGTTGTAACTGGGTTATGCATATGCACTTAATCATTGTCTACGTTATGTCACTTTTTCTTTGTTTTGGAAAGGCCCTTACCACATTCCTCCCTTTGATGCTCTGGCCCTTCTAAGGTCAAAGAGCATTACCTTGATTAAGGAGTTGGTACTTTTATAACATCATTATATGTGTTGCCATTTCTTTTTCAACCATGACCTCATTGAGGCTGGAGGCACACCTTATAACCAGGGGAGCCAGACAGGGCAGGATTAGACAAATTTTCAAAATTGTAAGTTTATCTGTGAGGGTTTTGAATTTTCTATAAGTTGAAAATCATCTTCCAAACAGTTTTTCAAGATTTTAGCCTTTTCAGGTCTGGACTAGGACATAAACACTTTTTTAAATCCTGTCAGTTATTTTTTTTATGACCTTTTTCTCTTCAACTATTTGAAAGCAGCAGTTGTTTAAGTTAAGTTTTTTATAAATTTTTCTTTAGAAGCAAGCAAGTAATCTAAGGCTAAACAATTTTGATAGATAGCATTGTGCATATTGGTTTGTTGTTTGGCTAGTAGGTTAAGGGCCTTTGTCATTTTATTAGTTATAATTTCAACAGCTGTCTGTAATTGAATTATGTGGTTTAGTATGTAAATGGGGGTTCGATAGCCCCAGGACCCATTCTCTGCCCAGGTGGCTGGGCCATAGTATTGGATGATATGCTCAGGGGGCCACTCATTATCTTTTTAGTTGCCAATCTGTAAAGCACGCCATTTTGAATATTTGAATTTTTAAATGTTTCCGTCTGGCAAGTGAGAGCAGGAAGAAGGATGGGCAGATAAACCCTAACACACAAGATTTTGACCAGTTTGGGAGAAATATAGCATTGTCTTTTTAGCATGACATATATTCTCCCTTTTTTTGTTAGCATCATGTCTAAGACCATATGATTTTTTTATGTCATCTTATTAGTAGCATTTAATTACTTAGCAATTTTTAATAGTATCTTTAGTATGGTTAATAAATTTTTGTTGATTATAATATATATAATTGATTTAGTTTATATTTTTATTTATAGTTATTTATTAAAAGAGAGATTCAAATCCTGAAGCTATTTGATTTTGAGCTTTGAATTTATTAGGAACTTTTTTAGGGACTCATAGCATTTAGATATATATTAGTCAAATGAGCCGGTTACTGGTGGTTTAGGTAATGATCGCTTGACTTTTTTAGTAGTTATTAGTAGGTTTTGAAATGTCAGGGTGAATGGAATAATCAGTCAAATCAAAGCACAGGTTTTTATCTATTTGGGTGGCAACAGGGCTCAAATTATCTTATTTTATAGTATTACCAAACATCTGCTTGAAGGATGTTAAAGTTTGAGTAGTTATCCTTAGTTGACCCAGAGTCATTAAGGACATGGGTACAGGTTTATAGATGTCTCACAGGAGCGGTGAAGCCATCCCCTTGTCTGGAGAGACAAGAGGAGTGATTTATCTTATCTATGGAGAAGGAATGATACACCTTTGGATCTGACATCTGTACAGGTGGATTAGGGAAAGACTGCAGCAAGTCTTGTTTTTCCATGTGTCCTTATCTTGATATAGAGCCAACAGACAACTCATTTTTTGGGGTTCTGTGTTCCAGTTAACCGGGAATGGGAGTATTTGAACTTGTGGCCTGCCTGTAGCCTGCCCGTGGCACAAGCATAACAATCACTTGTGTTAAGGCTTGTTATTGTATATTTTATCTATTTAACCCAGGCATTTGTGTCCCTGTATCTTGTCTCAATCTCTAAAGTTTGTTTTAAGTCTGTTATTCTTTATAATCATCATCTTGCCAGAATTATTTTGGGGGTTAGTTTGGTTTAATTTTCAAAGCTGTAAAGGATTTGGATTAGGGGTTGGGGTAGTATTGATGGATGGTAAAGATGCTAGAGGCGTTGTAATTAATCTTATCCAAAATCTACCTAGAGGGTCTTGTCCAGATATGACTGCTCCTAACCCATATTTTCGAGGTATCACAGGATTTCTGTCTATGAGTTGAGGTTGGGTTATTGTTAATAACAACAGGTTACATTGTAAATGTTGACAACTAGGAGGAATAGTCCCTCTTATCATTTGAATATTATTTTTAAGTTTTTCTTTTTTTTCTTTTTTTACTGGAGCTGTCCATCCTTTAAATTGAGTGGTCCAAAAGACACCAGACCAGTTCCAGCAAGGGTTATTTGGGGCGAGTAAAGTTATATCATTTATAACACAAGGGCCAGCCCCCCCATATTTTGTTTTGATATATTTTAGACCATCTTTAGCAGTGGCTTCAGGACAAAGGTATTTGTCAACCATAGGTAATTTTTTTTGGTCGTGAAGACTTTCACATGACAGAACAGAACAGGCATCAAATTTAATAGTTATTGGGGAGTTAGTTTTAGTGATATTAATAATAAACCATCCTTTGCTTTTGTTTATTACTATGGTTAGAATTGGTAATACCTTTAAGGTAAACAAAGGTTTTATGGTTGCTCAGGATTGAAAAGATTCTTGCAAATATGTTTAACAATAAAAGCAATAAACATACATATGATAAGAAATGTAATTGACAGTGCTATGAGACAAGGTACAGAGGAGTACATTAGGTTTTCTTGAATTTTAGTTTACTGGTTTTGTTGGAAAAACTTTTTATTTAATGGGAGTGTTTTCTGGTACTGTGACTTTTTTTGGTGATTTTTGGTGCAGGTATGATGCGTCCACCCTTTTTTAGCAGTCTGTATGACCGTCTCAGTTGTCAGAAGCACTTGATAGGGTCCTTCCCAGCTTGATTGGAGCTTAGTTTTCTTTCTGGACTTGATCAGCACCCAATCTCCGGGTTGGAACTGATGAACTGTAAACTCAAGAAGAGGGATTTGAGCAAGGAGCCCTTTTAATCTAAGAAAAGATAAGGTAGAGGAAATAGCCAAAACATATTTTTTAATTTTTTTTTTTAAAGAAGGGAGGGGTAGGACAGAAGTAGTAATTAAGGCTTGGTTTAAGTTTATTTTTTTTTAAGTTTGTAATGTTTTCTCAGTCCACTCAAGAAGGTTTGGGGCCTCTTTTAATAGTTTAGAATATAAGCCTGTAGTTTTAGTTGCATAAGATTTAATCCACAATGTACAATATATTGTTAAGCCCTAAAACTTTTTAAGTTTCCTTTGGATTAAAATTCCCTGTCCCATTCCCCTTAGGATTGCTGTTTTTTTGTTTTTTAGTTTGTCCTCTCTGGCCTTTGGAGCCCATCCATGGGGACCGACCTTCCATTCCTTTGTTACTGAACCACCTTTTTGACAGTACTTATCATATTTCAAGCTTTTTGCCTCTGCTTTTTTTCCATCTTACCTAACAAATACTTTCTGTGTTTTTTCCAACAGCTTTTTAATGGGCTTTTTATTTTATCTCTCTAGCTTCTGTAACTTTTTAGCAATGTCAGGCCAGCTTCTAGTAACAAAGTTTACTTTGAATAATTTTTGTTCTGCAAGGTTTTCTAGATCTAATCCAGAATATTTTTTTATCTGGTCCCGAGTTGCTGCAAAAAAAAAGGCTGTGGGAGATTTTTTTTTCCCTTTTTTTGCCGAATTTTAAAAGCCTTAGAAACATTTTGAGACCTTGGGGCAGATTTTCGAATGTCCTTAATCATTAATTTCCTCAAGTCTTGCATTTTTACCCTATCTCTTGGGTTATTATTATCTCATCTAGGGTTAGTATTTGGATACTTTTGTTTAGCAGGCTGTGTACCTGGGGCTGGGGGATGATTTTGTTTCCAGATGGACATAACTGCTTGTCTAATCATTTCTCTTTTTTTCCCCAGTAAACAAAATTATTTATATTTGACATTAGTTTTACCCAAGTATATATGTTAGGTTTAAGGAATTGATTAACTTGATCAGCCAATTTTAATGGGTCCTCTAGGAGTGATTTTATTTCTTTTTAAAAATATCTTACTTTTGTACTGGTGAGTAGAGCATTTACAAAACCAATTTTTCCTTGTCCCAGTGGGACTTTAATTAAGGAGAGTAGTTTTGACTTTTTGCCTGAATCTTCAGGAGGCAAGGTAAACCTCAATGTCTTTCTGACATTGTTCTAATTTCCTTTTTAAGTTAGAATAAATATGTCGGGAGCTTGGGGGTTTTGACTCTCAAATTCCTGTTAGATCTTCATTCTTGGCCATTCTCCCCCTCACACTCCTGGTCTTCTTGAGGATTATAAAGCAGGGGAATACAGGAAGGTGGCTCTCAAGGTTTTTCCCTTTCCTCTGGGGTCTCAGATTCTTTTTTTCCTTCTCTTTTTTTTCACATTTCCTGTTTTAAGGGGGAAAATTGGAAGGGTCTATGGTAGCCAACAAAGGGCATCGTCTTTTTTCTCAGATGAAACAGAGGACTTATTATTTACGTATATTATTAAAGTTTGTCAAAGTCAATCTTTATTAGAACCAAGCTTCGGCCAAAAGACCCAAGGGCTGATGTGTAGGTTTTTTGGCCAGATAAAACAACAACACTCAGTCATTTTCTTTTTTTGTTGTTGTTTTGAAATTTTTCAACATTCACCCCAGCAGACTATTTGGGAGAAATTTAAGGGAGTCTTTCCGACCTCCCTTCCTAGGCCTATGCTTTTTATTATCCATTTTTGGTTACCGGGTTAGTCTGTACAATTCTGGAGTTTTCCAAAAGGGTGTTAAATCTCCCGAAATGGAGACTTCTCGCAGACCTTAAGACTCCAGGCCCTCCCTGAAAGGCTCAGCCCACCTTACTGGAGGTTTCTTGCAGATTTCAGGATTTTTCCCGACTTTACTACCGCCCTAAGCTGTATGAGGTCACCAGGGATCCAAGGATTAGGACTCTACTCTTACTTCGTCCCCTGTGGGACTACTCGGGCAACTCTGGGAGGTGATCAGGCTCCCTTTCTGCCTCTTAGGGACAGGCTTACCAAATCAAACCTGGGTTCTTACCAGTCTGATAGAGGTGCTCCCATGGCTGGCTCCTGGACCTCACCAGGTTCTTTGAGCTCCTGGGGTCCTTGCCCCGGCACGCTGAGAGGGCTAGTCCTCTACGGATCAATCAGTCCTCTGGTGCCAGGCTAGGTCACCTCTCCCGGCATCCCAGGAGTTGCACCCCAGTGACAAGGGACATGAAATCGCCGTCTCCACTTCCCAAATGAGCCCCCAGAGATATGGTAGAACCCTTTGCAGAGACGGGAACACCAAGGCTTCTTTGCCAGGAAGCAGCAATTATTTGTGCTGGCACTGGCCCAGCAGATTCACATCCAAGGGTTGAGCCGGAAATGCAACAGGGCCTTGTCTTATATTACATTTTAACCCTTTTGTCTCCCTTATATGGCAACCTGGATTTTGATTGGGTATTTTATGACACAGGGTTTTAACTGGGTTACTCATGTGCACTTAGACATTGACTATGCCACATCACTTTCTCTTTGTTTTGGTAAGGCCCTTACCACACTTGAGCCCAGGAGTTTGAGACCAGCCTAGACAACATAGCAAAATCTCATCTCTACAAAAAAAAAATTTAAGTTAGCTGGGTGTGGTGGTGAGTGCCTGTAGTCTCAGATACTTAGGAAGCTGAAGCTGAAGGATTGTCAGAGCCCCGGAGGTTGAGGCTGAAGTGAGCCATAATCATAGGCCACAGAGTGAGACCCTGACTCAAAAAAAAAGAATCCAAGAAATATAAATTGGTGTTTCTGGAGTTTAATTTGGCAATAATATTGAGTATTTTAAAAAAATACCCTTTGGCCAAATAATTTCATTTCTAGGATCTGTCCTGAGAGAATAGTATAACATTTGGATGAAGATTTATTTACAGAAATATCCATTGCAGCATAAAATATAGTAGTAAAAAATTGGAATTAACCTTAATGTCCAACAATAGTAGAATGGTTAAATGTATCCACCTAAGATTATTTTACTCATGAAAAATACTATTTTAGAAGAATATTTAATGGCATTGGATATGTACAATATAGTGCTAAGTGAAAAAAATAAAAAATTAAGTATACACTTTGATACAACTTTTAGAAGGAGAAAAAGAAGGGATAAACTGCAGAAAACTACATCAACTTGTTAATAGTATTGATCTCTGGGTAGATAGAAAACAGAAGATTTTATTTTCTTTTGCACACCTTTCCATTCTCTCCAAATCCTATACATTAAGAGTTTATTACCTTTATAATCATGAGTGTACCAATATATATAAAAGTAATGATCTGACATTTGTGTGCAAGATAGATGAGAAAAAGCAGAAAGAGTGGTAGTGGGAATGGAGAGGAAAGAGCACATCTAAAGTATGTAAGAAGAAACTCTAAGGTTTCTAATATCAAAATTAGGATAGATAAGAATCCTGCTTGATAGAGAAAAAAATATATTTAGTTTTAGACATAATAGAAGATAATTACATCTAAGGGCTATGTCTTTATAGGTGGTTGGAAATACAGATGAAGTTTGTTTTCTTTAATTTTAGTATGTCCTTGAAAATTATGTACATTTCCATCAGATTAGCGATAAGGATTTTTTACTCATTGAAATTAGTCTAAATTTGAGAGGTTTTACTTATTTTGTTATATATTTATGATATTACTGCTTTTTTTTCTTGAATGTTATTATATAAAATAATTGATCATAAAATGTTAGCCTGACTTCTTCTTGTTTTGCTTTGGACTGACTTGGAGTTCTCACATTACCACTATTATTACACTATTATTACTTTCAGTTCTTATTACTGCCAAAAACCACTATGTTTAAAGAAATGTAATTATTACCTGAGTTATATTTACTTTTAAAAGTTTTTTCTATCAATTTTAGGCAATGAACATTTTGACTTCTGTGCTTCTTCTGTATGCAAACGAAGAAGAAGCTTTTTGGCTTCTGGTTGCTGTATGTGAACGAATGTTGCCAGATTATTTTAATCGTCGAATCATTGGTAAACACACATACACACACACACTCATATGCATACACACAGACATATTTTTTTTCTAAGCAACTTCAGTGTACCTTGTCTATCTAATGGCTAATCAAATAAAGCTGATGAATTTTATGCATATAACATAGTGCTAAGTGAAATAAAGATTTAGTATACACTTTAATACAAATTTTAGAAGAAGAAAAAAACTGCAGAAAAATACATCAACTTGTCAACAGTGTTAATCTCTGGGTGGTAGGTAGGTTACAGGAGGTTTTATTTTCATCACTTCTTTTTTTCTCTCCAAATTCTATACATTAAGGGTTTAATACCTTTATATAGTAAGGATTGTGACAATGTATATGAAAGTAATGCTCTGGCATTTATATGCAAGATAGATGAGAAGAAGCAGAAAGTTAGAGTGCTAGTGGGAATGGAGAGAAAAGAGCAAATCTAAAACTTTGTGATACAAAACGTAAGCAATATCAAAATGTCACATTCACTTAAATTATTTTAAAAAAGAGCTTTTTGTACTGTACTGAATGGATAGTTAGGACGATTATTTAACATGGTGCCTTTTTTTTACTTTATTATAAAGACATGGGGTACAAGTTAAGATTAGGTACGTAAGTAATCTACGTGGAAGTGAAGTTTGGGCCTCCAACAGGTCCTCACTTCCCCGTTGTGCTGTTATGTGCCTCCCCCACCCACTGCAACATGTTGCTTTTTAAAATAAAGCACCTATTCTGCTTCTTATTAAAATGGAAGTTTTACGTTTAAACAATATTTGTTAATTGTATAATATTTTCTTTAATTATCAAATATTTATAAATCTGTTATCCTTTGCCTTAAAACTGATGGATGGTCTCTACTTTGTACCCTTATAAGCTTTCGGTATCATGGCAAGATCATTGATTGTACTGTTCTTCATTATAGTTATTTGTGTGTTTATCTTGAGTTCTATTAAATATTAAGTTATCTGAAATTGATATCATTTCACCAATTGGTATATCTCTTGTAGTACCTACTACAGGTCTCTGCATATAATAAAGACTCAATATAACTCTTCAAATGAATTTGAATTGGGTTTCTCAAGTGCTTCTAGATGTATGAAACCTTACTGGCAAATATAGAAATGTGTGAAATATAGAAAAGGCACTAAAAGAGTTTCTAATTTAAGGAAGAGGGGTGAGATACATCAGCATGCTAATAGAAGGGGGGAGGTATGGAAACAACTCCTTTTGAAGAATGTATTTTTAAACTTCTTTTGATATTCTTCAGGTGCCTTGGTGGATCAGGCAGTCTTTGAAGAACTTATCAGGGATCACCTTCCTCAGCTGACAGAACACATGACTGATATGACATTCTTTTCCTCAGTTTCTCTTTCATGGTTTCTCACACTTTTTATTAGTGTGCTACCTATTGAAAGTGCAGTGAATGTGGTAGACTGTTTCTTCTATGATGGAATCAAGGCCATTTTGCAACTGGGACTGGCAATACTTGACTATAATTTAGACAAACTGCTGACATGTAAAGATGATGCTGAAGCTGTGACAGCTTTAAACAGGTATTGTAAGAACCATAACATTTAAATCCTGGAGGGGATCTGAGCAATTAGGTTGTTCAATTCCCTTATTTTACAGAGGAAACTGAGCCCTACAACTTCACATAATTTCCCCAAGTTCACAAAGTTAGTTGAATGAAAGAGCTAGGCCTGAAGTCCAGTCCTCTATCTCCAAATAAAATACAACAAACATAGATCATTTTGAAGAGAACCATTTACACTAATATTATTGATTCAGTATGCTGGTACTTTCATATTCCCAGTTTGGGCTGTAAAGTATATAAAATTAATTTAAGGAGGGAAATAGTAGTTGATAATGGTAAATATCTAATGGAGGGAAATTGTTCTTGTTTCCATGTTGTTTCAGGTAGGTTTAACTTTATTTTCCTAGTGGCTTTTGTATGAATGCTATTTGGTATTGGAGCACATGTGTGTTTTGTTATACGTATATGCATACATATTTGTATATGTTAAATGAATGAATATTTGAATGGGCAACTATTGTCATGCCACATTAAATTTCATTATGTACAGTATATAAATTTCTTCATGTATGTATATAAACATCTCACTCTGTCATTCCTAACTCTGTGATAAACCCTCAATGTCCCTTTCTTTGTTTATTTCTTCTTACATGCCTCTATATACTCTATTCCATTCTTACTGGACTAAGTGGTATTTGCTGAGTACTCTCTGAGCCTATTTGATTCCTTCATGCTCTCCTCCAAAAACCCAAAATAATTTTTCCGCCATCCCTTTCCCCCACGTGTCCTTCTAATCCCCCACCAGCTTCAAATACCACTTCTTTATAAGGCCTTCCCTTATCCACACAGTTGAAATTTACCTCTAACTAGGGAGAAATTAGCTGTCATTTTCTCTGCTTGAATAATTTTGTACCACTAATTCTTGTATTATTATCATTTTTGGATAGGTTCTTTGACAATGTCACTAATAAAGATAGCCCATTGCCTTCAAGTGTTCAGCAGGGTTCAAATGTGAGTGATGAAAAAAGCAATCATACTAGAGTGGATATTACAGATTTGATTAGAGAGTCAAATGAGGTAAGTTTTTTATATTATAAATATATTACATAGCATATTTTAAATGACTGATACCATGGTATAATTCCAGTGGTATATTAAGAGTAATAATGCAAGTAGAGATACAATTTAAAATCCAACTTTACTTTAAAAATTAGTTCTGTGAACTGTTCCTAGATTGTTTAACCTTCTCTGTTTCAATGTGCTTTTTGTTAAATGAAACAAAATTCATTTGCTTTCACAAATAATGACCAGTTTTAAATATCTATCACTGTATGAAAAGTAAAGTATTCTCTTTTCTTATTATTATTCTTTTTTTAGAGACTAAGAGTTTTACCAATGTTCTTGTACTTAGTCTGCACACATAGTAGATGGAACTGTGGGAGGTGAAAATTTGCAAAATCATTGAACGAGTCAAGAAAATAGCTAGAAATAAAACCAAAGCCTCTGGGAGAACTGAGTATGTTAAAATTGTATTGTAAGAGGAGAAGAGGATGTTTATTATGAATGAATGTCCACTGAAATCATATTTCTTGCAGAAATATGGTAATATTCACTATGAAGATATATATAGTATGCGCTGTCGAAATCGGTTATATGTGATACAGACCCTAGAGGAAACGACAAAACAGAATGTGGTAAGTATGCACCCAATGAGAGAAAACCAGTTGAAGTAACATTTTTTTTTAACTTTCTTTAGAACTTATCATTCTGTATGAATAAAATGAGAGGGACTAAACTTTTGAACTAGATTCTTGGCAAGGTTTAGCTTATAGTAAACTTTTTGAGCAGAAATAAATTATTTTCTTCTGGTTGAATTATGTCGCTTTCTCCAATATATTTTGTGTTATTTGACCTTAAGCACCACTACAACTTAGTATTGTATGCTATGATGCAAGCATTTAAGTATGTGATGTGGTATATCAACATGAACAGCTGATTTACTTAAAAGTCAATGTTACTAATAATTATTTTTATCTTTGGATATCTAAGGTAAAGTGAAAAGGTTATAAAACAGCATGTTTTAAGTACCTGTCTTTTCATATTTGGATGACTCCATAAGATGCTGTTCATGTTTCTATGTGTCTGCACACGTAAATGTGTATAGGGGGATACAGTTTTGAAATTAGATCATACCAATCACTTTGATGTGTAACTTTTTTCACTCAGCACTATATCATGGTTATCACATATCAGTACATATAGATCTACTTCACTCTTAATGTACCGAACGTTGTACCATAGTGTGGATATGTTATAATTTATATAACTATTCCCTATTGAGATACATTTAATATTTCTCCTTTTTTTTTTTTGCTCTTACAAATAATATTTCATATAAAATCCTTGTGTGTATATATATTTATATATTCTTTGTAAGATTCCTGGAAATGGAAGCTGGGGAAAAGAGTATACTCATTTAAAATGATAAGTCCTGACAAATTTTATACTTCAAAAGATTTGTCCCAAATTGTAAACCCATCAATAATGGGTGAGAATGCTCTGTTCCCCACATGCTCACTAATGCCAGATATTAAAAATGTTTAATTTGTGACATTTCACTATATCAAATATCACATCTCATTTTAAATTTCATTTCACTGATCATGTTTATTAGCCTTTTTCATTTCTTCACTTAATTGTTCATAACCTGTGCCCATTTTTCTATGAGAGTGTCTCTTATCGATTTGTAGGAGCTCTTCAACTATTTTGTGGTATTCTTTGTCAATTATATTTGTAGCCTAAAATTTCTTCCCTTAGTATTATTGTTTTTTTCATTTTATTTGTGGTGTCTTTCAGATTATACAAGTTACGAATTGTTATGTAGTAAAGCCTTACTTGTTTTTCTTACATGGTGTCTGAGTTTCATATCAAATTTATCAAGGCTTTCCCTATTTAAAATTATGTAAATTATAAGAAATATTTTTATCATGTTGGCGTATAGTACTAGTATTGCTTTCCTTTAACATTTAGAACCTTAATACACCTAGAGTATATATATTTTTTGTAGAGATAGGGCTCTAATGTTATTTTTTCCAACCAAAATCATGCATTGTCTGAAAGCCATTTATTAAAATCCATCCTTACTGTACTCTACTTCTTTCTTATGCCAAATCCTTGCATACATACACAGGCTTTATTTTTGGACTTTCTCTTTGTGTTACTGCAACAGTACCAAACTGTTTTAATGACATGGTTTTATCCATTTTGAAATCCAGAAAGGCTTTAAAAATCCCTTTTTAATATTTATTTTAATGATATATCCTTTAGTAAGCATTTATGGTTTTCATCATTTAGCTCTTATACATTTCTTGTTGGGTTTATTCTCATATGTATTTTATGACTTTTCTGTTAATATGAAAGTGATCGTTTTTTTCCTTTATATTTTCAGATTTTTTATTGCTAGGTATGTAAATACTATTCATTTGGGTATGCTGCCTTTCTAAGTGGCCACATTACTGATTCATATTAATTGTAATATTTTTTCAGCTGACCTTCTTGAATTTTCTGAGTAGACAAGCATATTATTTCCAGGCTTAGAATTATAACCCTTATACCTCTTTTCTTTTTTTGTATTATTGCATTGGGTAGAATCTTCAGAGAAGTATTGAATAACAGCAGTCAAAGCCAGCTTCCTTGTCTTATTCCAAATTCAATAGGCATGCCTTTAGTATTTTATTACTCTTGATTTCTGAAGGATGCTCCTTATCAAATTAAGGATTCAGTTTTTAGGTTAAGATACTTTGGACTTTTTTTTAAAAAATCTATAGTGAATATTAACTGATCAAATGACTTTTCCATTTCTTGAGGTTATATGCTTTTCTGCTTTATTAATGTAAATTTTATTAAAGAACTCCTAATATTAGATTTCTGTTATATTCTTAAAATGAGTCCTAGTTAGTCATTTATCCTAATTCTATTTAGATGTATGTAATCCTATTTAGATATATTATTCTTTTAACATTCTGCTTTGATAATTTTGCTAAATGGTTTAGCTAGGCTCTTTGCATTTTTGGTAATGTAATATTGTTTTAAAGTTTCCTTTGTGAGTGTGTTAACTTTAGTTTTCATATCAGTTGTCCTTACGTTATAAAATTTTTTAATCCTCTGGAATAGTTTAGATCACTTAGGAATTATCTATTTCCTGAGGGTTTGTAAAACAAGCCAGTAAAGCTGTCTAGGTCTGCTGCATTTTGGTTTGCTGCCTAGGAAATCTTTGACTTCTTTTCAATTCTGTCTAATCAAATGGTCTTGCTCTTACGAGTTAACTTATTTATATTTTGCTAGGGAATGATCTATTTTGTTTAGATTAATATATATTATATTGTGTGTGTGTGTGTGTGTGTGTGTGTGTGTGTGTGTAAAGCTTATGGAATTAGTTCAGCAAACAGTTCAACAAATAATATCTTCTTTGTGCTGAGCACTTTTAATGACTTCTATATCTGTGCTTATATTAATCTTTTATTCTCAATGATGTTTATTTGTGATTGTTTTTATCTCACTTGCCAGGGCTTTGTCCATTTTATTTATTTATTTTTCAATTAACCAACTCTTAATTTTATTTATTGAGTCTACTGGGATTTTTTTCTTTTGTAAATTTTCCCTATATCATCAATTCTAGATTTTTTTCTTTACTCTTGCTTTAAAGTTTCTTAAATGCCATGATAATTGTGCCATTAGTGCTTATTCTTCATAGAGTAGAATAAAATTACATATTTCCTAACTTTATCACTTCTTGGATTATGGAGTTTTTTTGGCATAGAGAGGGAATGTACATCTCCCAGTGCCTTTGAAGTGTTTAATGACAACCTCCCATAATGACTTGACACATTGCTTATGTGACAAGGGAGGAATATATGGAATGAGACTTAAAATACTGTTACTTGTATTTATAGACATTCAGTGGCTGTTCTTTGGCAGTGATTTCTGGGTATGAAGAGATTAATGTCAAAGTACAGAGTAGAATTTAACTGTTGTCTATGTTCAATTTTTAAGAGTAAAATAGATCCATCTACCTTTATTATTTCTTTAAAAACTTAAAAGCAAAATATTTTCTTCTGGCAGAAGGAGGCTCTAAGTGGAGTCAAAGACAATTTCTATACAGAAGTGTTAAATTGCAAATTCTAAATTTCTTTTTCATCTTTTTAAAGTTGCGTGTTGTATCACAAGATGTGAAATTGAGCCTTCATGAATTGGATGAACTTTATGTCATCTTTAAGGTACTGTTATTCTTCTTTAAATGGAAAATAATGCTCTTTTGGCAGAATTACATCACAATCACTTTAAGTGTTTTTATCTTTATTTTAGTAGACATGTTTTTTAAAAATCTTCTGAAATTACTTTTTCTGATTTAATGACTCTCCTTTTTTATTTGTTTTTAATAGAAAGAGCTGTTTTTATCTTGTTATTGGTGTTTGAGTCATCCAGTATTGAAGCACCATGACCCCAGTCTGCCATATCTGGAGCAGTATCAGATTGACTGCCAACAGTTCAGAGTGTTGTATCACTTGTTGAGTCCCTGGGCTCATTCTGCAAACAGAGACTCACTAGCTTTATGGACATTCAGATTGTTGGATGAAAACTCTGATTGCCTTATAAACTTCAAAGAATTCTCCTCTGCAATTGGTAGGATGTTGTCCAATATCGTTTTAAGCAAAAACTAAAGGTGGCCCTAGAAATACTTAGTACTGCCTGTTATTGTCAATTTAGTCAGATTATATTACCCTGGGTCACAATGTCTCCAGCTTTAAAAATAAATGAGATCTGTTTTGTGTTTGTTGCTAAATCTAAGTATTTGATCTCTTTTTGCCACAACCCTTTCAGAAAAACAAACTGTTACATGTGGGTGTTTTAAGGGTTAACACAAAGGAAGAGAATGTCTCAAGTTTCCCACACTCAGACACATGGATGCTACAAAAGGGCCTTCCCCTCTCAGTAAAAATCCAACCACATCACCTAGAAAATTGGTAGAGAAATACCCAACAAACATATTATACCTACAAGATAGTCAATATGTTTACCTGTAGATATTGTGCCTTTGCTTTTCCAAATACACATGCATGGTTTCTTATCAGGCATTGCTGCTTGAAGAGCAGTTTTCTCCACAAATGAGGCATAGGCTTCATTTAAAAGAAAAAAGAAGCCGGGCTCGGTGGCTCAGCCTATAATCCCGCGCCTTTGGGAGGCTGAGGTGAGTGGATTGCCTGAGCCCGCGGGTTCGAGACCTGCCTGGGCAGCAAGACCTCATCTCTACAATAAAAAATCAAAAAATCAACCGGGCATGGTAGCGCATGCCTATAATTCCGGCCACTCAGAAGGCTGAGGCAGAAGGATAGCCGGAGCCCAGCAGGCGAGGCTGCGGTGGCCAGGAGCGGCCACTGCACTCCAGTCTGGGTGACAGAGTGAGACTCCAACTCAAAAAAAAAAAAAAAAAGAAATCTGAGGTTGGAAGAGATGGAATAGGAAAGCATTTTATCCCTTTGATAAAGTATTTTGTTAACACACTTGAAGGAGAGAATCTGATTGACGAGGTGTTTAATTGTTGGCTAAAGAAACAGAAGTTTTCTGAATCCTAAGTTCTGGCTAATATCTATATCTTAATTAATTTGTGTTGCTGGAATTGATTGAAAGTTCTTTGGATACATGATCATTTGCAATTGAATTTTATTGAACAGACATAATGTACAATGGAAGTTTTACTGAGAAGCTTAAGCTGCTTTTTAAGCTGCATATTCCTCCAGGTAAGAGTTTATCAGTCTTTAACAATGTACAGCAGGAATTTATTCCATTTTAACAAGTATAATTACAGATAATTTATTTTAACAAATAACATAACTTTCAGTATGATATAAATTAACTGCTTCCTTGTAACCCACAAATTATATTACCACTACTTTCACTGATATAGATGCAATGAAATCTATGGAAGAGATTCTGTGTAACATGTGAGTCCACAAGTTTCTTTCTTGTTAGTGATCAGTTTAATGATGAATAGTTTGTATGTAAGAATCACATATAATTTTAATATTTGTATAATGCTAAATTTATATTGTTGTCATTACAGTAGAAATTAACTTTAGACAAGCTGCCAAATGGGCAGAATACTACAAATTATTCAGAAAAATGGGAACAGGCAGCAGGGCTATTAAATATTTAGAAAAGGAAATAAAATAAAAACTACCATTTATTGAACACTTGCTCTGCAAGACATTTACTTTGCATGCATTCTTTTATTTAATCCTCACATTATTCCTGAAAGGTGGATTTATCCTTCCAATTTTTATGATAAAAAAACTTAGAGTTGGAAAGATTAAATTTTTTGCTGAAGGTCACATAACTAATAAATTGCATGGCAAACTGAGGCCTGTCTCCAAAGTTTATATTTATTTCTATTCTGCCATCCTACTTCAAAGTTACCACACCATTTCAGTTTAAGTTTTTCTCACTGGCCTTAAGAGGATGCCAGGGAAGGGGGACACATAACATCAATAAAGGTACCCACACTTTACCTGTACAATGACCATGTATGTACCTAACCCTGAATTGCACCCCACATTTTAAAAATAAGAAGAGGCTGCCTTTCCAAGACTTAATGCCTGCTTTGAGAAAACAGTCTTAACAGGCTTTAACTGAAGAAACATTGTAAAAAGCACCTTTCAGCTTAGGTTGAGTAATTCACAAAAATAAGCAACACCTCATAATTTATCAAAAGCTACACCTGGGATCCCTTTTTGACTCTTAGAATAACCAGAAAATATTATTTACCAAACAAGCTAAAAACCACCCTTAACCCTTCACACACTCAAATGACAAGCACGGCATTAAAAACAAAAGATAAACCACCTAATAATTTAATAATAAAAGGAATTTACATTGTCAAGTCACATTGTTGTAAGAATGTTTAATATTGTCATCAAATATACTTTTAATAGAGAGCAAAAATAGAGAAAATGTGTACCTGTTTAAAGCACAGGTAAGAAGTAAAGCAAATCACTCAACTTCATGTTTTCCTTATTATTGAGGAAATTTTTGAAGTAGCTAAGGTCATGTGTTCAGAGATTTCCAAATGCCAGATTTTTAAAAATTTCAGCTGGTAATGGCTTTTGGAAAACAATTTTAAAAACAAGTAGGAGAATAATAGAACTCAAAGCGACCAAGAGCTTTTTGTTATTTGCTAACAGCAGAGTATAGTACTTCACTTCCATCTTTATTATACAGAAACCCTTTGTTTAAGTCCCTGCTTACCTGACCCATTATGACCCCCATATCTGTCCTCTATTGTTAATAAAGGTAACTTGGGTTATATGTTTTCAGCTTATACTGAAGTGAAATCTAAGGACCCTTCAAAAGGCGATGAACTTTCTAAGGAAGAATTACTTTCTTTCAGTCAGCTCCATGGTAAATATCTGTTTAAAAGTTTAACTGTTTTGATGATTAGTTACCCGTAGAAATCTTCCTGGCTTAGATATTCTTTGCCTAGCTACCACTAGTAAAATTTGGGTTCATTTTACCTTATGTTTCTTTTGTACTACCATGGCACTTAGCATAGACCATGAATATTTGATTGATTAACCAAACTGCATTTTGGGGCCTTGATTTATGGAACATCTTGTTTGTTGGAAACCCAAAAAATGTATTTTGTTCCTAATTATGTTCCAAAAATTTCTAAAATGTATCTGACCATTTTTTTGCCTTGATAAAATACAATTAAGGCAATAGAATATTTGATGATTGAAGATCATAGCTATTTTTCAAACAGTGAATATTTATTATGTATCCTTGTAGGTGTGAAAGACAGGGACAAGCCTGTCTGTAAGACATAATTTAAAGTGATATGAGCTTATTTTTGTGTCCTTTGCTTTATTTCCATAAATATGCAATGGACAAGCCTTGATTAATGTATATTAATGGTTGCTATATGTTAAACTGCTTGAACATTAAGATTGAAGGGACATTACAAATCATCAAGCCTCTTCATTTTATAAATAAGGGCTCTAGACTTCCCCTGAGTATTCAGCACATGTTTTATACATGAAAAAGGAGAACTGTGTAATCAGTCATATTCCCAGTTTCATATAGATTGCTAGTACAGTCAGACCAAATTCATACCTTAATTATAGCAAATTGATAGGACATTGTGATTTGTTTATGGTTTTGTTGTTGTTGTTGTTGTCTTACTTGATTTCCAACCTCCATTCTAACTTGCCATTTTCCCAGCCTTGATATTTTGCTTTATCTTGCTATATGTGTTTCATACATGCTGCCTACCCAAAATCTACTGTGGAATACAATCAACTTAGATTCACCTTTAGTCAAAACTCTTATTTTTATATTATGTATATATAATATTATATAAAAATTTCATAAATAATCTTTGTCAAGTCGAAATAAATAAATAAGTAAGGGCTCTAAGTTTCAAAAAGTGACTCATACAAGATTTCACAATGAGTTGTTTCCACAATCCAGGCTTGTAGCTCAGTCTTCTAATTTCCAGTATATGGGTTTTTTTTTCCTTAAAATAAAAGTAATATAGTCTTATTTGAAGAAAATCACCAAGTAGAAAATACCACCCAGAAATAAATCCTTAATATTTAATATACTTTTCTCTAGAATTTTTCTAATGTGGATTTTTCCCTAGTATTCTTTTTACTGTGAAAGTTTTGTCTTCTAATGATAGATCAAGTCAGCTAAAATTGGTTTGCAGAATTGAAGAAAATAGCATATGCTTATAAGTCATTATTTTACTTTCAAAAGGTATTTATTAAATATTTTACAAAATGCAATTGCCTTCTTTTCCTCTAGTTTCCAAGCCTGAAAATGAGAAGAAAGCAGAATCAGTAACAAACAGCCCTGAAAAAGGTACTTTGATCTAGGAATATCATTTAGTTTATTAAGTTATTGTTTTTGTAAATAAGAATAACAACAAAGGGGGAACACTAGATTCCTTTTCAAGGCTATTGATTTGTCCTGAGAGCTTTTTCAGTTCATTTGTGTTAGGTTAATAATTTATTCTTTCTTCTTTTGATACTTAGGTCTTAGAAGTTATAGAAAACATAATAGTAAATGACCTGTATTCATTTAATTTTATTATTTTAAAAATATTTATTTTTAATTATAAAAGTAATAGATAATTTATATAAAAGAAATTCAGACAGTATATAAGTCCTTCACCCAACACCACTCAGAAGTGAAGGCTGAGCCGGGCTCGGTGGCTCAGCCTGTAATCCCGCGCCTTTGGGAGGCTGAGGTGAGTGGATTGCTTGAGCCCGCGGGTTCGAGACCCGCCTGGGCAGCGAGACCTCATCTCTACAATAAATCAAAAAATCAGCCGGGCATGGTAGCGCATGCCTGTAATTCCGGCTACTCGGAAGGCTGAGGCGGAAGGATCGCCGGAGCCCAGCAGGTCGAGGCTGCGGTGGCCGGGAGCGGCCACTGCACTCCAGTCTGGGTGACAGAGTGAGACTTCCACTCAAAAATAAATAAATAAATAAATAAATAAATAAAATAAAGAAGTGAAGGCTGAAATGTTTTTGTCTATAATCTTTCCAGGTCTATTTCTATTGTATACATATCTCTCTTTTTTTAAAAAAAGGAACATTCCATAAATACTGTTCTACAATTTAGTTATATGATTTTACAATATATCATGAACTTTTCATGTCAGTATATTTGAATCTACCTTCTTTTTTTTTTTGAGTGGAGGTTCACTCTCACCCAGGTTGGAGTGCAGTGGCACAATCACAGCTCATCACAGCCTCAACTTCCTGGGCTCAGGTGATGCTTATGCCTCAGCCTCCAAGTAGCTGGGACTATAGATGTATGCCACCATACCCAGCTAATTTTCTGATTTTTTAGTAGTATTTTTTGTAGAGATGAGGCCTTGCTATGTTGCCTAGGCTGGTTACATAATTCTTTTTAATACGTGCAGAGCATTTCATTGTTTGGCTGTGCCACAATTTAAATAATTTATTTCAATAACTAACTCAATATTGATGAACTAGGTCGTTTCCAATCGCTTCTATTGTAAACTGTGCTGTAACAAAAATTTTTATACTTATATTTTAGCATACTTTTACAAATATTTCTTTAGGATAGGATAAATTCATAGGAGTATGGGAATACTGGTTCAACTAGTATGCACAATTAATATTTTGATAGAGCTGTCAAATTGTTCTCCAAAAGCCCATCTTTTTATGGTTTTGGATAACATAATATTTTTGGTTAAAAAATAATCCATTGCTGAAGATCTATCTAATGCTGTTATAAACTTCTCCAGTATTTCCACCCAATTTTCATGGGATCTTAAATATTTATTTTTAAAGTCATAATAATATCTTGATTAAACTCTTTAAAGGAGTGAATGAATACAAAATGTTTTGAATTTTCAAAAAAGAGCACTATAGACCTTTGGCATAATATTTGCATATTAAAAACATAATATAGAAGCTGTTTTAAACTTAGTAGTATACTACATGAGAGTGAGAATGACTACATAAAATTTGCATTGTCAGGTCAGGGTCCTTTCTCCTTCACTCCCCACATCTTCCCTAGTCCCCAACCTTCCCAAAATAAAAGTTTTAGTCTAAATGGAAATGGAGAAATTATTCTGAGATTCACTGGGCGTAAACTCAGATCATTTCCTGGATTAAAGGTAAACTCAGATCATTTCCTGGATTAAAAGGGATGGAATCTTAATCTCAGTAAAACAGCTTTCAAGCATAACTATTCTTTTTAAAATTTGAGAAAAGATAGTGGGTTATTCATTATGAAATGGTTTTTACTCCTGTTATTCAGGCAAAGGAAAAATTGATATTCAAGCATATCTAAGTCAATGGCAAGATGAGCTTTTCAAAAAAGAAGAAAACATTAAGGATTTACCAAGAATGAATCAGGTATAGTATTTTAAAACAGAAAATTCTAGGTTCTTGTCTTTTTTATATGAATGTGGGGGTAACCAACTCTAAAATAACTAACATGCTATTACAAAAATAGTTAATTCATCTATGTATTCTCTCTGTAAGCTTCAGGTGAGCGTGAAAGAGTGAGAAGAAATTTTTTAATGATTTCTTCCACTTTAAACACTGAAATGCATCTAGTGTTTCAAATCGTTTCTCTGCTGTGACAATATTTGTACCTATAGAAATATATGTATAACATATTTCCAGCTTTATTGGAAATGTTAATTTATTTGGTAAACATTTTTTAGTGCCTACCAAATGCCAAGACCCATGCTAGATACCGGGAATAAGAAATTACTGAGATAGGTTACACCCTGTTTCCTAATGATCTTATATTTGAATACAATTTTAAATACATCTCTTTTTTTATATACCATCTAGCCAAAATACCTTCTTTTTAAGATAAAAATCAAGTTGGTACAAATACTGAGGCTTTCCAAACTGTCCATAAATGAGAACTATTAAATAATATTTCTCAGTGAATTACCTAACTTAACAATTGAGTACTTTTAAAACTGAGTCAGTGTATTCATTCTAAAATTATTATAAATGAACAGTACTGTAGACTAAGGAAGAAAAATAAGCTTAAATATTTATTACAATGTATTATTATGAAGTATATCCTTTGTATTAACTTTTTGTTTATAGAAAAGATTTTCTGGTAGGTTGATTGACTTATAGAACTCTTGTGTTGGAATTGATTTTTTAAATTGATATATATTTTCTAGGAATGTCTTTGGATTATCTAAGGGCAGTTAGCAGAGAAACCAGTTTATCTTTCCACTTAGGCCCCACTTCAGTCTTTAAAGAGAAAGGTGTCCAAATGAGTTCCTTGGAACTACCTTGCACTACTAGATAGTTCCCCAAAGTCATTTTTCCCTTAATTTAAGCCATCCTCATTGAGCTCTAGCCATTTGAGGAGATCAAACAAAACTCATTTTTAAACATTAAGATTGGTTAATTAATTGATGACTTATATGTAAAGAAATATGGGACTTCGCCTGACCAAAAGTACCGCCTAACATTGAAGTAATGCTGGCAGGCAAACAGTCCAGGAATTAATCTGGGTATAATGCACTTTTTTCGACAATAAATGACAGGACTTAAGTGACATTTTCCTCCATGGTTCATACTCATCTTCCTAGAGCCAGGATTTATTTGGAGATTAATCATCAGTTCTTATAACTTGTAAGGTGAAGGCTATATGGTACAAATTCTACATAGAAGACTATTTACTTCTAAATGATCTTTGCATTTGCTAAGTCTGATATTCATATGGAATATTTTCAACTTATGTCTTCTAGTCACAGTTTATTCAGTTTTCAAAGACCCTCTATAACTTATTTCATGAGGACCCTGAAGAAGAGTCATTATATCAAGCTATTGCTGTTGTAACCAGCCTTTTGCTCAGAATGGAAGAAGTTGGAAGGAAGTTACATAGCCCTACATCATCCAAAGGAACCTCTGGTGCAGTCTGTGTTTCTGGAGAAGCCAGTGAGGGGAAAACAGACAGCTGCTTAGAGAAAGAGTCTTCCTCTCTTAGGGAGGAACCTCAGTGGTCATTTGCATTTGAACAGATTCTTGCATCTCTGTTGAATGAACCAGCATTGGTGAGGTTTTTTGAGAAACCTATAGATGTAAAAGCCAAGCTAGAAAATGCAAAAACCTCTCAGTTAAGGTCTAGAACCAAGATGTAAATGTAAAAAGGAATTGCCTATCATAGACAAGTCTACCAAGATTTCTATAACTGTCAGCTTGATTCCTGGCAGTAGGACTCAAAAAGAGTTATCTTGTTACCAATGTATTTGAAGGGCAAAAAGAAGATATTCAGAAGCACACTGCATCATTCCTTTGTGATTAACTTAAATTTTGACATTCTCAAATACACTTTTTGTATTTTCCAAGTTATGCAATATCAGGGAGCATGCTAAATGTTGCCACCAGAGGGCACCAGCATATCACTTTTAATAAGGAAATCTCAAACCTGTGTTGCTATTTACATATGAATTAGTGATAGTTTTGAAAAGATAGGTGTGATCGTTGAGTGTTAGTGATGTTAATATATCATATCAATAAACCGTACTTTCCAAATTGCCTCAGTTCTATTAGAATGCTTTAGAAAACTGGGCTTTTAGATCTTATAGCCTTGATTATCTAGATTACCGTTTGAGGCCCTCATTTTCAAGTTATTTATCTGAAATATTATTAACTCTTAAAATTTAATATCATTCAATCTTCTAGTAATTTTTTAAGTAACTTATGCTTTCTCCTTATCTAAGAGTTCCAGAAGCTGCTTATTCACACTGCTAACTCTGTTACTGATAAAAGCATATCAAGAACGCTAAGCTCTGGGCTGATAGAAAGAAAAGCAATATTAGATTTGCATTTGAGCTGGATAAAGCCAGCCTTCTGAGAAGGGTTAAGAAACAGTCCAAATAACTGTATCGGTCTCTTATTAGGCTGAGAAATTACTAGCTCTTCTGAGCACTGCTGTTTGCAGCATTTGTTTCAGAGTAGCTTATGACTATTTTGGTTCTAGCTTTAGGTTTTGAATTTTCACCAGTCATGTTTTAATTTACATTAGATAGTAAAGAATAGTTACACTAAGACTAAATTATATCACTCTGACAAGCACATAAAGTGTACTTGTATGTAGTGATTGCCAAGGTAATGTATAGAATTGCTGACGTCTCTCTAAAAAGTTTTGACTATCTGATTTATATGTGTAATGTCTACGTACTTTATGCTGCTTATATTTCAGTCATTACAATGACAGTCTATTTAGAGCTAATGGGCTTCGTTAGCACTTTAAAAAACAAACCACACTTGTCTACTGTTCTGTGCTGTTTCTGACAAAAGCAATTTGTTAATCAGTTGACTTAGGAAATTGGGGGAGAGATCGTTCATTAGAGCTTCTTTCTTCACAAAAGACTTTAGTATTAAGCCCTTTGACTTTTCTAGTTGTGAAACAATGAAAGAACAGACCTCCTTCAGAGTGACCCAAGATGTCTCCCTTTCTGGGAAGGAATTGGTACAGTCAGCCTTTGGCGAGAATCTACTGTGAACAAAACCTAACACAGAGGGATTCATCACCATAGAGTCTGCTATTTTCAGAGAAGTTCAAGAATTTTCAAATTGAGCCTTTGAAAATTTCATAAATTGTGTTTAGTTAAACACTAGGAGTGTCTATAAAATGATTTGATCAAACTTGTCTTTTCCAGGAAATTACCACTTAAAGAAATAGTTGGTAAATAAGCATCTATACCTTTTCTCAGAAATAATTTGCTGAAATATGTTCACATTTTAGAGCTTAGTTAATAGTTTATATGAAAACCATCACATATCTATTATGCAATGATTGTTAAATTATGTTACAATAACTCTAGAAAGATACATGGTCTATGCTTATATACAAAGGTACTATCGTACTCACTTTGTTGAATATTTTGTCATTTGTGTTTACTAAGAAAGATACTTTCTTAAGCATATGCTATTAATATTTGATATGACTTTAAAGTCAAAATAGTAAAGATTACTGAGTATTGTAGTTTAGCCTAGATTAATTAAAACTGAATACTTAAAGAGATTTTTGAGTTGCAAAAATATTATAAGTGAAAAATAAAAAGACAAACATTTATTTTCTGAATCTGCAGAGAAACAAGCTGAACATTATAGTTTTATAGCTGCTGCCTTGTTAAGCAAATGGGTTGTTCTTAATATTTAAAATTTTATGTACTTGTGTCAAACTGACCCAGTATATTCTACCTTATGCATTGAATTAAATATGTTATAAGGTGGTTTTACTTGTCTTTACAAAAATAAATATTATAAATGGTTTACTTAAAGAGATTAATATTATTTACTATGATGTATCACTTGTACATGATACCTCTTGTATCATTTAGGATTCAGTTACAGAGAACAGAATTCGCTCTAATTAGTTTAGGCAAGAAAATATTTATGACTAGATATTAAATGGCTTACATAATTATCAGGAGGACTAAATTAAGCTTTCAAGAACAACTTCCAAAGTCACACCACTACCAGGCCACCAAGGGAGTCGCTAACTCTTCAGTGATAAGGACACTGCTACTTCCATAATAAAAAGCCATCACTGCAACCCTTTTGGGTCTCCTCCCACTCTGGGGGCTTTTCTGTCCTCTCAATAAATCCTGCTTTCTCAAAAAATAACATAAAAGCCATCACTACTGCCATTTCAGGAACAATGCTCCACCTGTTATGATTTACTCCAGCAAAATAGATGCCACACACCCTGCCTCTCAGCACCCACAAGCTAGTGACTAAATTGTAGTAGAACATCCAAGCCATCTTCATAACCATGTTTACCAACAGAAATGGCAGAAACAGCCTCCACCTTGCTTCTGTCATTCAAGCCTCACATGTATGGATCTGATTGGCCTGTAATAATTCAGAATCCTAGTTGCAAAGGGAAATGTACTTTTAGCTCTTTAGTCTCTGCAGTATAAGAAGGCACACTAAAAAAGAGGGTGGAAAAGCATATTAAACAGTGTATTTGTTTTCTATTGACACATGGTGAATTACAACACATTTATTGTCTCACCATTTTAGTGAGTCAGGACTCGGCTCAGCTTAGCTGGGTGGGTGCTCCACTTAGGATCTCACAACGTTGCAGCCAAGGTGTCAGCCAGGTTGATTCTCAGATAGAGGCTTAACTGAGGACAAATCCACTTCAAACTCACTCAAGCTGTTTGCAGAATTTATTTCTTTATGGTTTTCAGTCTGGGGGCAAGGCAACAGCTTTTTGCTGGTAGTCAGCTGGAGGCCACCCTCAGCTTCTACAGGCTTCACCTGGCAGTTCCTGGCAGCTGCCCTCAGCTACTACATGCCGCCCACAGTTCCTTGCCACATGGGCTTCCCCCAAATGACCACTTATTTCATCAAACCAGCAAGAAAAGTCTTTAGAGCAAGTCTGCTAGCAAGACAGTGTCTTACATAATGTGACATCATTATGACCGTGACATCCCACTTCCTTTGCCATGTTCTGTTGTTAAAAGCAAGTCACAGGTTTCATCCACACTCAAGGGGAGAGGATTATACAAAGGCAGGAGCATCAGGAAGGGGGAAGTGATCCACAGAGTCTTAGAATCAAGCACCAACCTATGTTATCTATTTCTTCTATGATGCAACACACCCTTCTTCCCATACTTCTAAATAACAGCTGATAGCAAAAGCAATGTGATCCTGCCTATCGTAACACAAATCTCCCTCATACAAACAAGTACACTAATTTTCTCTGCTAAAGAGAGATCCAAGTTTCTATCAGTTACTCAGCTCCATTCTTGTGCTGTTCACTCCCATTTCAGCCTCAATCCCATCTTGCTATCCGACGCCATGTGGACTAAATTATAAAGTTAATTACCAGCAACTCATATAGTAGAAGAGCAGGAAAATCCAAGGAGGGACCCAAAAAAATCAGGATTATCTTTTGTAGGGCAGGCCCCTTGTAGTACATGCTTCCCGAACTGGGTAAGTGTTCTAGGAACCCATCAGCATCAGTGTACCAGCTAGAGTTGTGAGAGGCTGCATTCGGCTTCAGTGAATTTTTTTGGAGATTCTTTCAACGTGTTTGCCCAGTTCATGATGGGTGATTTAACGAGTGCACCTGTCCACACTGCACTAAGTGTTCAGCAGTTTTTGACTAAAAAACATGACCCCTGTGTCCCAGCCTCCCTATTCACCTGATTTCATCCTGAGCGACTTTTTTTGTTTGTTTCCCCGATGAAAAAAGTCCTCAAAGGGAAATGTTTTGTCCATGTGGAGGAGGTGAAACAAAAAGCAACAGAAGCACTAAAGGCATCAAAATGGACAAGTTCAAAAACTCGTGGGGTTTTGAGCAGTGGAAAAAGCATCTCAATAGGCATATTACAACAAACGGAGAGTACTTGGAAGGTGACTGGAATTTAAGCATGTAAGAATAAATACACAATTTTTAAAATAAATTTTGGATCCCGCCTCATAAATGGATTATTATATATAAATATGTATCTAAAAGACAAAGACTATGGGTAGCTACTACAGTGCTCATTTCTGTAACTGGTAATGAGTCTATAGCTATATTTTGTTTTTTTTCTACTTATACAATAAATTATTTTTTGGTGTATACATCTGAATTTTAACACAAGTGTGCCTGCAACTGTCACAAAATTAGAATACAAAATAGTTCATCACCCTAAAAAGACTCCCTCATGCTCCCTCTTGATAGTCACATTCTCTCTCCACCCCTAACAACCACTGATCAGTTCTCTAACCACCATATAAAAGACCAGATGTTTGTTTTTCCAGCATCGCTGCTCCTTGCAGCCACATAGCCAAAAAATGGTTAATCAGATGCTTCTGCCTAGAATTTCTCAATCTATAGCAAGCATGAAGGAAAGTGAAGAATACAATACATTCTGGTGGCAGACGTGGCATCTTCACATCAACACTCCAGTTCTGAGATAGGATTTAGGGTGCTTTTAAATGCCCAGGCTTTGTTCCCCCCTTTGCAGGGAGTTTCTTAGTGGTTCTGTGAGCCTAACAGTTCAATACATCCTTTTTTATTTTTTATTTTTTTGCTTTTATCATCTGGAATCTTTTTTTTTTGACTTTAAAGGAAGATTGATACATGTGACACTGGGGACCCTGTAGCACTGGATCCCTCAAGACAAGGCAAATTATTCTAGTAGCTACTTTCACAGACTATATAATCACCATAAGAAACACATTTTATCCTTTATCGCACATTATGCTGCAGTTTCCATTTCTGTCATCAGAACTGCATCTTTCCCCCATCCCAGAAGCATTAAGCAGATTTCCTAGGTCCTCATTCTACATGTCTTCCTTTCCAGGTAATGTCTTGTTATGACCACTTTTAAGATCCTCATCTTTCCAATGCTCTGCAGTTTCTTATATTTATCTAGCTTTTAAAACAATCCTGTTTGAGATTAATGATTGAATTTTGGTAATCAACTATTATTCTCCAAGACTTGTCTACCTTCTGCATAGGCCAAACAGGCAAGTTAAATGAAGATATGATAGAAATCACCCCCCACCTCCCACACACATTCTTTAAATCTTTGGTGCACACTTACCTCTGTTATTTCCCTGGGGATATGGTATTGACAGATCCAGTGAATTCTATTTGGCCCTTTCTACCATGAATAGCTCTTATGACACTGGTCAGGGAGCAAATGTAGTATATCTGTCGGTTGCTGATTGTGGCTATTTGAAGTATGCTTTCATGAACTAAGAACCATATAATGTATTTGCAGATCCACTAGACTAGCAGTCCTCAACCTTGCTGACATCAGGGACTGGTTTCGTGGAAGACAATTTTTCCATGGACCAGGCTGGTAGGGGATGGTTTGGGGATGATTCAAGTGCATAACATGTATTGTGTGCTTTATTTCTATTATTATTATATTGTAATATATAATGAAATAATTATACAACTCACCATTAAAAAAAGAGGTGTGGATGGAAGTGGTAAGCAAAAATAATGGGCATGCCATGCGTGGACTAAAATAAGTGTCAAATTCTGACCTAAAGCCTGCCACCAGATGCAGCTGTGCAATTGAAATAAATCACTGATAGGGCTTGATATGAGTCTGCAAGCAATTAATATATTATGGTCTCTGTGCAGGCAAAACTCACCGCTAATGTTAATCTGTATTTTCAGCCGCTCCCCAGCACTAGCATCACTGCCTCAGCTCCACCTCAGTTTATCTGGCATTAGACTCTCATAAGGAGCCTGCGACCTAGATCCCTCACATGCGCACAGTCCACAGTGGGGTTCACACTCCTATGAGAATCTAATGCCACCATTAATCTGACAGAAAGCAGAACTCAGGCTGTAAAGTAAGTGATGGGGAGTGATTGAAAATACAGATGAAGCTGGGCTCACTGCTGCTGCTCATCTCCTGCTGTGCAGCCAGGCTCCTAACAAGCCAGGAACCGGTACCTGTCTATGGCCAAGGGGTTGGGGAATGCTGCCCTAACCTAAATCCATTGTAGATGAATTCAAGTTAAAACTATATCTCTTGACTCTACAAGCCCTCCTGATTCTGATTATGGAATAACCATTGTGGTTTAACCCTCTCCAATCTGCCCCTGGCATGAGTGTGAACTCAGAGTCAGTGTCAAATAATCTGAGTATTTCCATTTGCCTAGTACATAGTTACCCTGGTAAATGGCTACAGGCCCCTCTGACCAGAAAGAAAGAAAAAGGAAAGCTAGAGAGATTTACAACACATGTTCATGGTATTGTAGAATCCTTCCTCAGGGATACCTGGCTTTCCCTCCGAGGACCTCTGGGTGTGTGAAACTGACTCAAGTTTGCAAATCAGGTGAGAGGTCATGAATCTCCCTCATAATGACTCAAACTAGGTTTCTGTTCTCCAGACTAGAAATATTTTTGACATGCAAATCAGGTAGGAATTAGTAAACTGCTCGTTATTTTAATCTAAGAGACCTGAAGAATAATTTAGCCACTACAAAACTCTGCAGGTCAAAACACTCAGGTTTACTTCTCTGACCATGCTTCTATCATATTCGCCATGCTCACCCCATCTCTGGTCATTAAGTGCTACCACTTGGTCTTTGCCATTCTAGATTCCCTTTATTGTCCTTGAAATTAGCAAGTTCCTATCAATGACAGCATGAACTAGGAAATTAAGGAGACTTAGAATCAATATTGTTAAAATGTCCATATTACCCAAAGCTATCTAAAGATTCAATGTAGTCCCTATCAAAGTGCCATTGACATTCTTCACAGAAATAGAAAAAAAAAGCCTAAAATTTGTATAGAACAACAAAAGACCCTGAATATCCAAAGACATCCTGAGCAAAAAGTACAAAGCATTTTGCATTCTCACCAGCACATTCTCATTAGCACTTGGCATTTTTAAATTTTGTCTTTCCACCCTTATGGAAATTGAAACTGGCAACCAATTCCTGATCAAGATCCCAAGTGCCCATGCCATAAGAGATAAGAAAGACAAGTGGAACCTCATCAAATTGATGAGCTTCTGCAAAGCCAAAGAAACTATCAAGAGAGCGAGGAGATAGCCCACAGAATGGGAAAAATACTTGCCAACTGTATGTCTGACAAAGGCCTAACATCTAGGATTTACAAGGAACTCAAATGTGCTGAACAGAAAGAAAAACCAGCCCCATTACAAAATGGGCAAAAGATACGAATAGACACTTCTCAAAAGAAGACATAGGAGCAGCCATCAGATACATGGAAAAATGCTTAGCCTCACTAGTCATCAAAGAAATGCAAATTAAAACCACAGTGAGATACCACCTAACTCCAGTCAGAATGGTCATCATCAGTAACTCAAAAAACAACAGATGCTGGAGAGGATGCGGGGAAAAGGGAACACTTCTACACTGCTGGTGGGAGTGTAAACTAGTACAACCTTCTGTGGAAGACAGTGTGGCAATTCCTAAAAGATCTAAAAAATCAACCTTCCATACGACCCTGCAAGCCCCCTACTGGGAGCATACCCGGAGGAACTCAAATCACTCTATGAAAAACATACCTACACACGTATGTTTATTGCAGTATCGTTCACAATAGCAAAAACATGGAACCAACCATGCTGCCTATTGAAAGAGGACTGTATTTTTTAAATGTGGTACATATACATGATGGAATATTACACAGCTCTAAAGAAGGACAAAATTATGAACTTCACAGCACCTTGGACTTAGAGTCTATAATACTGAGTGATCTATCACAGAAACAAAGAACCGAGTATCACATGTTCTCACTCCTAAGTGAACCTTGAACAACTATTGTAATACTATAAGAAAGGGATTGACAGTAGTGGGAAACTGCTGGGTTGTGGGGAGGCAGGATTGGCAGTAGTGGGAATCTGCCGGGGGAGGGGGGCACACCTCACCAACAAGGGTACCTGCATGATGAAAATATGTATGCTTAACCCTGAATTGTGCCCCACATCTTTAAAATTAAAAATTTTTAAATAAAATAAATATTATAAGTGGGAAAAAAAAGAAATGAAGAAGAGCTATATGATGCATATTACAACTGACTGCAACTTAGAGTTTGATACAGACTTAACCAAAGGCATGATGTTGAAAAAATAAAATAAAATAAATAAAATTTTGTCTTTTAAATTTTGTCCATTCTAGTGGGTGTGCAGAGTATTGTAGTTTTAATTTACATCTGTCGATGACTAATAAAGTTTAACATCACTTAATGTACCTATGTACCATTCTTGGTTTTTTTGCTTGTTTTTGTTTTTTTGGAATTGGGGTCTTACCCTTGTCACCCAGGCTGGAGTGCAGTGTCACAGTCACAGCTCACTGCAGCCTCGACCTCCAGGCTAAGGCTCCTCAGCCTCCTTAGTAGCTGGGACTACAGGCACATGCCACTACATCTGGCTAATGTTTCTATTTTTTGTTGAGACGAAGTCCCGCTGTGTTGTCCGGACTGGGTGTCAAATACCTGGGCTCAAGTGATCCTCCTGCCTCGGCCTCCCAAAGTGCTAGGATTACAAGTGTGAGCCACCACACCTGGCCTGGAGCATGCTTATATCTTATTTTATGAAGAGTCTGTCAAAAATTTTCACTGATTAAAAAATTTTAAATCAGTTTTATTGAGGTGTAATTCATATATAATAAAATTTACCAAATGTAAACAGTTTGAGGAATTTGAAAAAAGTATACACTCATATAATCACCACTCCAATCAAGATGTAGAACATTTCTATCTGCCAAAATTCTCCTCAGGCCCCTTTGAGGCAGTGTCCTCCCTCCCTGGTCCTTGGCAATCTTGAGCTACTTTCTATCACTGTAGTTTTGGTTTTTCTAGAATTTTATATAAATGGACTCATACAGTTGTAGCATTTTTAGTAAGATTTTCTTTTTAATGTTTATGTACTTTTAAAAACACCTATATACTTTTAAACAGTTCTTTGCTTTTAAAAACTGCTTTATTGAGATACCATGAATTGTATGCCATGAAATTAACGCATTTTAAATGTAGCATTCGATTATTTTTAGTACATTTACAGTTTTACAATCATCACCACAATTCAACTTTAGAACATTTCCACTGCTTCAAAGAGAGTTCTTAATCCTCATTCCCACTCCCAGCCTAAGTAACCTACTGTCTATGTCTGCTGATTTGCCTTTCCTGCATATTTAATATAAATGAAATCATACAAAATATAATCTTTGCATCTGGCTACTTTCACTTATAATTTTTTTTGAGATTCATTCATGTTTTAGCCAAGTTTCAGCAGTTAGTTCCTTTTAATAGTTAATTTGTATTCCATTATATGGATATATCACAAACTGTATATCAATTTATTAATCGATGAACATTTGGAATGTTTTCACCTTTTTGCTATTATCAGTAATGCTGCTATGAACATTCATAGTACAAATTTTTGTGCAGACATGTTCTAATTTCTCTTGGGTATATACCTAAGAGTGGGGTTTCTGGGTCATATGGTAACTCTATGCTTAACATTTTGAGGACCCGCCAAATTGTTTTCCAAAGTGGCTGTACCATTTTACATTACCACCAGCAGTGTATGAGGTTTCTCTTTTCTCCATATCCTCACCAAAACTTGTTATTGTGTCTTTCTATTGTAGCCATCCTAGTAGGTGTTTAGTGGTATCTCATTGCAGTCTTAGTTTGTATTTTCCTAATGCCTAATGCTGTTGAGCATGTTTTTATGTTCCTATGAATTGTGTCCTCCTCCCAAATTCATATGTTGAAGTCTCAAGTCCCAATACCCCCGAATGTGATCATATTTGGAGATAGATCTAAAAGAGGATTGAGTTAAAATGAAGCCAGTAGAGTAGGGCCTTCATCTAATATAAAAGGTGTTCTTATAAGAAGAGAGACACCTGGGGTGTGTATGTACAGAGAGAAAACCAGGCAGAGAGGCAGCAGGAAGATGATCATCTTCAAGCCAACAAGAGAGTCCCCAGAATGAAACCAGCACTGCTGACACCTTGATCTTGGCTTTCCAGGCTCCAGAACTGTAAGAAAATAAATTTCTGTTGTTTAAGTCACTCAGTCTGTGGTATTTTATTATGGCAGCCCTAGCAAATGCACACAGCTAGTGATGTTGAACATCAAGTTCTAGATTACTTTTTTGTTTTTGTTTGTTTTCCAGCACTTTGACATGATCATTCCATTGTTTTTGGCTTTTATTGGTTCTGTTTTGTTGTTGCTCTTCTGAGATTAATATGTCTTTTTTTTTCCTCTGACTGCCTTAACCCTTAACTTAAAAGTCTAAAATCAATGTAAGCTTTTTAAGGAGTATTTGGAAAAAAGAGTAACTAAAGTAAAATCACATCTAATGTTACCAACCTAACACAACCACAGATTTCCACTTTTGCATAATATTTTCTGTATGCATTTTTCATTATTTCATCCTCTGCCTATTTCTCTCTTTTAATCCTACTCTCGTATATCTGGCTTCAGTTGTGGTGTCAGCAATTGCATGCAATTTTACTGGATTCACAAAAATAGACATAAGGAAGTCCTGTCAACATCTACACTTACAATTCTTATATCCTCTTCTGATAGAAAGAGCAACATTTTCTCTTCTAACTCCTCAGCACCTGTTTGATTTTGTATACAGTATATCTAAAAGGGAGAGGTATACAAAAAGTATATAATACATTACACAAAGACTAATATCTTCACTCTTTCTTTTCTTAAAAGTCAAACAAAACTCTCCTACCTTTGATCATTTTATTTTTATTCCTGTGACTGCCTTCATACTTTACTTTTTATGTTTCAGCAAACATTTTGGTCAGTTGAGATTTCTTCTGCCATTTTTAGTGTTGTTCTTATGCCTGTGGTGATTCTTTTATAGATGACTTGTGTAAGTTTTTCCACCATTTTAGACAATATTTTGAAATTTTCCCAATACCTTTTTGGAGTTTAGAGTATGAATCCTAAAAGTGGTTTCTAGGGGGAAAAATCCACTTTCCTAACATGTTGAGTGCCTTCAGAGTGAAATAATATGTTCATTTTATTCAAATGCACAGGCAGCCTAGCTTTGGAGAAATAACATGAACTGCAGATTTTGTGAGCCATTGCCAATTTCAACCATCAAATGTCACCACTCCCAGTAATTCAAGCAAAGCTACGGCTCCAATATTCAGTTTCACATACAAAGCCTCTTGGATAACCTCCCCAAGTTGATTATGAAGTGGAGTATTTAGGAAAGGTGGGTAGACAAAAACTAAAAAATTTCAGCCAACTCTAGAAGCGAGGCCATAAGGTTTAGCTTCTCTAGCTATTTACCTGAATGACTTTTTTTTTTTTTTTTTTGAGTTGGAGTCTCACTCTGTCGCCCAGACTGGAGTGCAGTGGCCGCTCCCGGCCACCGCAGCCTCGACCTG
>NW_007259569.1:769152-771053 GCF_000164805.1 Carlito syrichta | reverse complement strand
CCTGCTGGGCTCCGGCGAACCTTCCGCCTCAGCCTTCCGAGTAGCTGGAACTACAGGCATGCGCTACCACGCCCGGCTGATTTTTTTTTATTTATCGTAGAGATGAGGTCTCGCTGCCCAGGCAGGTCTCGAACCCTCAGGCTCAGGCAATCCACTCACCTCAGCCTCCCAAAGGCGCGGGATTACAGGCTGAGCCACCGAGCCCGGCTGCCTGAATGACTTTTATCCAAGATCTCCATGCGTTTCTCCTAGAAATTTCTGGAACTTGTGTCTGCATTTTGAAAGGCAGACTATTATACTGAAGTTCTTTACATAATACTTAAAAAAATACTACTTTACTGAACATTCTACAATTTACAGAGTAGTTTCATCATTTAACTATCCACTCATACCTCATTCCCAACAAACCTATCAGGTTGATAGGTTAAAGGTTGGCCCTATTTTAGAAATGAGGAAACTAAATCACTTGTCCAAGATATTGCAAATAAATAAATGGCAGAACCTGAATAAGTACCCGAGTCAGATCTCCTGATGCCCCTTCCTTCCCACCATACTACCCCTTGTGGCTTCAAGGTGGAGTTTTCATGCCTGCATCCTACCACTCACCCTTCTCCTCAAGACTCCCGCCAAGGAAGTTATATGCACAAGGAGCAATGGTCGAATAGTAAGCAAAGTGTTTATTAAAAAAAAACTTGATTTAAGAATTCAGCATAGGCTTGGTAACCTCATTTCATATTTCTACTTCAGGGTTCTCTGGTTTTAAAAAAATGAATTGGAAAATAAAGCTTAAGCTACTCCCTTCAGTCAGATTCTGAGAAACTAAAGGTCTTCATAACAAAATTGGCCTGACTTAATCATCCAGCAGCAAGTAGAACTGACTATATAGATCACAGATGTGTATCATTTTTCACTGTGATGACCCTGCTCTCTGGTGAGATGTGGCCTAGTGATTGATCTCAAACCACTCAGATTAGAAACTCCCCTGCAGGAAGATCAAAGAAAGGGATATATCAAGTGCCTGAAATTGGGAGTGTAAGTATTGCTATGGACCTATGGACCAAGGCTGAAACATTGAGAGAGGGTTAAAGTGTTCTGCTTCCCTAATATTAGAGAGGGAGTACACTTGCTATTCCACATATGTCTATTAGGGAGGGGTTGATTTCAATGCTGGCTCCCTCTCTTGGGTTGCCATGGTGATGAGAGAGTAAAGAACAAGTGACAGCAGAAAAAGAAATTCAGTACCACCCAGAGATCCAACACTCTGGAAGGAAGTAACACAACTCCCCCCTGAGCAGAACCAAGCTTGCCAGGGCTTCAGTGTTGCATGTGGGTTATGGAGGAGCTGTTTGGGCTCAATGATTTGTTATCTCAGCAGTGCTTATGCTGTTGCCAGTGTGTTAGAATGAGAGGGGACAGCCTCTGGTACTGACAGTCAAGCCTGCATTCTCTGCCCCCAGAGTCATTTCAAGTGACACTGAGAGCTTTGAGTTATTATCATACTGCTTCCCTCAGCGCCTACAAGCAGATGTTGCCATCAGGACCCATGCTGATGACACACATCAACACCTCCCGATCTTTATACTGACTAGGGACAAGGCTGTCCTGATGGCCATGTCTGACATGAGATGAATTGCTAAATCAAGCTGGCTTTGCACAGGACAGTGGCTAAGTCCTCAGCAGGTCTGCGGCTTGGCTGAGGAGATAATGTTCACCTCTCTGCAAACATGTCATTTAACATTTAGTTGTATTCTTGCCATTATTGAAGATGTGGCTGTCTCAAGTCACCAGTCCTGGCAACCCGCTGCCACTTCTTTTAGGTGAATTTTGATAGTTTACTTTGAATACAACTTTAGCTTCAGTAGAAGCAGGACATTATCACAATGCAGTGATGTGGTGGTGGT
>NW_007259569.1:739396-769035 GCF_000164805.1 Carlito syrichta | reverse complement strand
AGGAGGAGGAGGAGGAGGAGGAGGAGGAGGAGGAGAAGTTGTGTCCTGGGTTACAGGTGCTTTATATTTAGCCAGAGCCCAAGGTCCTGGATGATGATTGCAAGAGTTTGTGGAAAGCACTGAACCCAACATTAAGATTCTGGGGTCTAGACCCAACTCCTTTACTGACTGGCTATGCAGCCTCAAGCAAGTCACTTCCCTTCCCATCATCTTCAATTTGAAAAATGAGTCTATCTCCTAGGGAGTATTAAGAGATTCAAGATCACAGATGTAAAGTTGCTCTAAAACACAGAAGAGCTTAGCGCCTATGTAAAGCAAGCTTATTAAAATTCCCCGGATATTGAAAGGTAAAGAGGTGCAGTCCAAGATTCTTGAAAGTACACGTGGAGGAAACAAGTATCTTAGCCCATGCCCTATCCACAAGTCTTAGGAGAGCAATTTTGGCAATGCTTCCCCTGGGGCAAGACAGCAAGCTTGGGGGCACTAGGCACCTAGTAGAACTCCATAGGCAGGGCGTGGAGAGTCAAAGATGTGACGACTATTAAGCTAGCTTGTGTCAAAGGGGACAATTATTAGATGTATATATGATGGGGGACCCCCCCAAAACCAGAATTTATTTATAAAACTTTGTATTTATGCTTACATGTTTAAACTTCAGTCACCTTCAAAGTACTCTCAGTTTGATGCAATACACCTATCGAGATGCTTTTCCCACTGCTCAAAACAGTTTTGAACTCGTCCATTTTGATGCCTTTTAGTGCTTCGGCCATTTTTGTTTCATCTCTTCTACATCAGCAAAATGTCTCCCTTTGAGAATTTTTTTCATCCAGAGAAACAAAAATAAAAATAAAAAGTCATTCAGAGCGAGACCAGGTGAATAGGAAGGGTGGGACATGGGGATCAAAAACTACTGAACACTCAGCATGGTGTGGGCAGGTGCGTTGTCATGGTGGAAGAAGCAGTCACCTGTTGGCCACAATTTGGGACATTTCTTCCGCAAATCGTGACGCAACCTTCTCAGAAGTTTCAGATCAAAACTTTGGTTGATGGTTTGATCCAGAATGACAAATTCCAAGTGTACTACAAGGGGCTCACCCTCCAAAAGATAATTCCAGTTTTTTGGGGGGGTCCCTCCTTGTATATTCTTACGTATACACATACACTATATAGTGGTTGTTTCATGCATATATAAATAAATATATACATATGTATCACATCTATAATGTGTCAAGTACTCAGCTAAGCTCTTTACATGTATTATCCCATTTAATCCTTACAATAACCCATAAAATTGGTATTATTATCATTTCTATTCTATAGATGAAGAAACGAAAGCTTAGAGATTAATTTTCTCATGATCACTTAGCTATCAAGGAGTAGAACCCATATTTGAACACAAGTTTAGTTTAACTCCAGAGCCTGTCCCCATAACTACCAGGCACACACCATAAAAATTGCTAGCCATAGGATCCTCTGGGTACGTGATCCTCTGATCCCATGCCTAGTTCTGTAGGTTTAGAGCGCGGCCACTAGAGGGCGCTGCCTGTCTTGCTGTTAATGGACACCAGTTGAGTTACTTGTGAAAGCCAGCTGTCCTCTCCCTGAGATAGAAGACGTCTGCGCTCTAGCTGGTTCTCAGGCTCTCCCTCAGTCTCTTTTAAGTCACACCTGGCCCCAGGCCTCAAGTGTCTCCTTGTCCCCAGTGACGGGGATAGAAATGCCTTTGTGTGGCAGTTTATACACTTCCTTTCCCTGTAGGCTGCAGGAGGCTAGTGCCAGCGCCTGCCTTAAGGGGCTTTCAGGACTTCTCTGGGGCAATGAGGAGGAGACTAGGAGGAGCCTAATAGTTAAGCCAGAACTCTGTAGTTACACTGTCCTGGCTCTCCCCAATTACTGACTATGTGACTAATAGGTCACTTCACCTCTTTGAACCTCAATTTCTTATCTGTAAACATGAGGATACCCCACTGCCCCCTTTCCAATAAAGTGCATGTGGTGCAGGGCCTAGTGCCCAGGATCCCATGGGAGAGCTCGGGCACTGGTAGTTCCTCTCATTTTTCAGTCACAACAAGGCTTCCCAGCTAGGGCCCATTCTACTCTGAGGCAACACAGCACTGAGAGGCAGGAATAGAATTTCTTCATCAGCCTCTCACCTCTGGTAGCCCTGTGCCCGCAGCCCAGGTTCTAGGAAAGCCTGTCACTGCCAGGCAGGAGGCCCCCAAACATTCCTCCCTCAGTGGCACCTTTCAGAGGCCCTCAGCTTTTCCTGGCTCCTGGCCCAGAGTTCTTCATATCCTCTGACTCACTTCCTCCAGCCAGAACTTGAACCTTTTCTCCCTCGCCCTCCCACAGGTTTAATCCTTTACCAAACCCTGTTGATTCCACCTCCTGAAAGCACAGGGCTCAAGTCAGGCAGACCTGGATCCTGGTTCTGCCACTCACCATCAGTGTAACCTTGGGCGATTGCTGTCATCTCTGATTGCCACAAGAGATGACAGCAAGAAAGTTTGACTCAGTCATTTATTAATTGTTTGACCTTGAGATTCCTTAACCTCTCTGAACCCCCGTTTCCTATTTATAAAACAGAGATAATAACAGTTCTTACATTTTAAGATTGCTGTAAGGGTTAAATGAGGTAATAATGTGTCGAGCCTGGTACTTAGAAGGTGTCACAGATTACCAAGTGTGTAATTTGGGGCAAGTTTTTAAAAAACACTCTAAGCCTCAGTTTCCCCAACTACACCTCAGGGTTGTCTTATTAAAGGAATTAATCCATGTAGGGTTCCTAGCCATGCACCCAGTCCGTAGAAAGAATTCAAGAATATCAGTTGTTCTGAATCTTATCCTCCTAGTTATCCTGTTGCCTGCACTCCTCTGGACAGGGAAAGCCCCCTCTTCCACCAGTGAGTGTCGCTACCTCCTACCTACCCATCCCCACTGTGCCTGTGTGGCTGTCTAGTGGGAAGTTCTCCTTTCCTCTCCAGTCCCCTATTGTAAAATGGAGACCTGACTTCACCATTTTGACCTGTCAAGGGCCTGGTGTTGGTTCCTGCGTTTTGATTTAACCCCAACTGGCAAGGCTTGTAGCAACTTTCATGGAAGTGCACAAACCAAGGTATAGAACCTCGGTTGACTCTTAGTCTTCTCATCCATAAGTGGGGCTACTAATTGTGCCCATCTCTAGGATTATGATTATAGTGCCATACGAAATGATGGGTGGAACATGGGTAGTGAGTGCCTAGCAGAGTGTGTTGTAGCTACCACTTAGAGAGCACTCACTCCCTGTCAGGTTTCTGGGTTTGAGCATTTACACGGAGGTTGCTACAAGCTTTGCCTGTTGTGGGTAAACAAAAAACACGGGAACCAATACCAGGTTTCTGACAGGTCAAAACTGTGAACTCAGGTCACCTAACAACCTTGTCTGGGAGGAGGATTGACCACCATATTATAGCAGGAGGCTGGAAAGGAAAAGAGACATCATGTCTGCCCTCTAGTAGTCACACAGGTACAGTTTCAGGGAGGGGGTGAGAGATGGGGGTTGATCACACCCACTGGGTTGAGTGAGGAGATTTCTGTGCCCAGAGGCAGAGAAGAACAGGCAAGTACTCTACTGAGCATGTCCTGTGTGAGGTAGAGATGTGCTATAATAAAGAACTACTGAGGTTGTAGTGAAAGGGTTAAGAGCAGAGGGTCACTCCCCTGACTCCTGAAGGGAGTGGGGCTATGAGTAGAGCCAGCATGTGACAGATATAGAATCTAAACCCAGGTATACCTACTTCCAAAGCCCATGCTATTAATTATTACAACATTAATGACTGACACATAGTAAGTGCTCAATAAACATTTGCTTAATGAAGGAATACTTACTGCTGCCTCTTTCTGGAAAGTTTTCCTCTCCATTTCTACCCATGGTCCAGCTCAAATGCAGCCTCTCCCTAATAGATGTGCCCTCCTGCTGTTGCTCTGGGGTGGGGGAAACAGGAGGAAGTCAGTGCTGGAATGAGGAAGTACTAGGGGCACTAGGATGGGACAGTGGGATGGAGCTGGAGGGAGGACTCTGAGTTTTGCACAGAGATTTTTCTCCTGAGTTTGGCACTGAAGTTGAAATTGGTACAAGGACTGAATACACCCATTACAACGTAACTCACACTGGGCTCTGATTAGTCAGAACAGCAAATTCCAATCACTTAGCAACCATGTATGGGGAGTAGGACCGGAAGCCATTTCAGGACAGAGGACTGGGAGGAAGTGAGACAAAATGTCTGCCCAGTAAGCAACAGCACATGTGCAGTAGGGGGTGGAGTGTGGGAAGTGAGGAGAGCTCGTTCCTAGTAAAGAATGACTGCTCCAAGGGTTTTAGGGCCTTTAAATCCCTGGGGATTTAGGGATTTGTAATTCTATGCTATATAATACCTTAAAACCAAGGATATTGGGATTCCAAGGATTTTAAATCCCTATAACGTATGGATAAGGATTTGAGCAATTTCTGAGCTATGAAATGCTGGGAACGTAGGACCCAAAACAAGGACTTAAAACACAGCATTGGACATACTAAAGTACTAATTAATTCCCCTCCGACTTCAAATCAATCCTGGTTTAACCCTTGGTACAGTGATTTCCAAATTGTCTTTCCCATCATCTAGGGGGTCCCTGAAGTTACCTCCCAGAATGTGGCACAGAGACTTCGTTTAGAAAGCGAGAACACCTAAGTAGGAGTTCTGGGCCCTGCATTGTGGCATTCACCAAGGCAGCTCCAATTTTATTTGATTTATATATTGGGCTTCTGCATTCAATTCAAAAGAAAGGTTTTCCTGCTAAAGCACACACCAAAAAAAGTTTAAAAACCTCTATCCTAGGGAATAGGGACCTGAAACCTGTGGGCTACCATTTGAATGTAAAGAGTGCTCCAGGAAGCCAAACTTGGCCACACGGGTTATTTTGTTTGGCTTGTTGTTGCTGTTGTTGTTGTTTTTAATGAAACACTGTAAAGATCCTATGACTGGGAAGCCATCAAATAGTGCCAGAGAGATCAAGTGTAGTTGACTGATAAGTCAGTCGTTAGCTGACTCTAGCCTATAAGCTCATTTCTGTCATAAAATTAATAATAGCAGCTACTATGACCACTACCATTTATTGAGTGCTTTTACTATGTGCCAGGGGCTGTGCTAAGCATTTTACATATATTATCTCATTGAATTCGCAAAACAACCCTAAAAGGAAGTATCATTATCTCCATTTTACAGATGAGGAGACTGAGGCTCAGAGTGGATTAATAACTTGCCTAAGGTCGTATGGCTAGGACATGGTAGATTCCACTTTACTTACAAGCAGAAATAGAATAGACTAAAAGATTTAAAGTTGTCAAAGGTCAACTGTTGGGCAGCCTTAATTAAGGAACAAGGTCAAATTTTGACCAACAGATGGCACCAGTGAGTTCAGTGGCCTGCTCAGGGCTGTGTCCAATTCAGGGAAGTCCCAGCTAGGGCTCAGAACTGAAGCAGCCTGTGGCAAGCTACTGGAGGAGAGAAAGGAAGATGGCCATCATTTTGCTCCTGAATAAAATGATGTAATTCTGTCCTCTTTGTAGCTGGCAGGTTGGGGAGTCATGGTGGCTCTATCAAGAGCTGCTTTAAGAAGACCTAAGAATCTCTTTTCCTTCAACATTTTCTGAGCATCACCTTTGTGCCAGGCAGTGTGCTGTGCCATGAAGTCATGGAAATATCAAACACAGCCTCATCTTACAGTACAGGAAGGGAATCAGGTGCTATGGGGGAACACTGGATTCATCGGAGAGCCCATTCTGAACTTGGAAGTCTGGGGAGGCTTCCCATAGAAGGGATATCTGAGCTAGTTCTTTTGGATGGATGGAAGTTTACCAGGCATGCAAAAGTAGAAAGGCATTCCAGGTAGATTTAAAAACCCAGAGGTCAGCCAGGCGCAGTGGCTCAAGCCTGTAATACCAGCACTTTGGGAGGCCAAGGTGAGGGAATCGTCTGAGCCCATGGGTTCAAGAACAGCCTGGGCAGCTTGGCGAGACCTCATCTCTACAATATATAAATAAAAATTAGCCAGGCGTGGTAGCGCATGCCTGTAGTTCTGGCTACTTGGAAGACTGAGGCAGAAGGATCGCCTGAGCCCAGCAGGTTGAGGCTGCGGTAGCCGTGAGCATGCCACTGCACTCCAGCCTGGACAACGGGGTGAGACTCCAACTCAAAACAAAACAAAACAAAAAACCCCCAGAGGTGTTAGAAAGCACACCACACTCAAGAATGGGCATGTAAGTAAGTTTCAGGTGCTGAAAGATGAGACTAAAGAGACAGGCTAAAACCAGACAGTTAGAAGGAGGCCTAGAACATCAACATCAAGTTAACAAGTTAAGGACTTGATTTGTGAATATATAGCACTGTGTGTGTGTGTGTGTGTGTGTGTGTGTGTGTGTGTGTGTGTGTGTGTTCACATGTATTTTTCTGGGTAGAGAAGCCATAGATTCTCAAGGACACCTGTGACCAAAAAAATAAAATAAATAAAAAGATAAGTCCAACTATTGGTGAGGCACGGGCTGACATGGTCTGATCTGTGGTTGAAGTGGAGGATGCATGCAAAGGGACATGCTGGAGGCAAGAAAATTCATTGAGGAGTAATTGGTGCAGGGGTAAGCATGTGGATATGAGCTGTGGGAGATAGAAAGGGCCTTGAGTAGATAAAATGGAAAGGATTAAGTACTTCCCCTCCCACATTCACAGAGTCCTCTCTGAGGCTCACATGAGGCTGTACCTGTCACTTTTCCCCCAACCCTCATTCCTCCTCCCAACTTTCAAGCTGCCCTTTGAGGGCCTTTTGTTTTCTTTCCAAGTTGTCCTTGAAGTTCAATCAAGTCTAATTTCACAAGATGATGGAGGTGGCCTGGCCCCGTGCTGGGTCCCCAGCCCTATAGCCCCATGGAAAATAAATCTGTCAACTGACCTCAGGTAAAGCAATAAATTGGCCTTGAGCTGGTCTCTGACCTTCTGCTCATGGCTTCACAACATGGGCAGAGTTCAGTTAAGAAATCAGCACAGTTCCAAGAAAAAGGCAAACATCATCCAGTTTATTTTTCTCCTGATTCATCTCATGCCAACACATAGACTTCAATGGATAGTAGGTAAAATGGGGGGGTATACCCAGAGCAAGCTGATTCTCTAGACTCCCCCTTTCCTGCCTGCACGGCTCATCAGAAAGGAGCCCCAGCTTTGTTTGAATCTGATAGTAGCATCCCTGGAGTTGAAGCCAGAAGCCAGGCTTTCCATGAGGAGATGGGACTACGTGGCCACCCAGGAAAGCTTGCGAGTCAAAGGGCCCTGAAGAGTGACTGCTTCCCTCTCCAACGGCATGCCTTGTCCTGCTCTGCTTCCTGGGAACTTCAGAAAGCAGACTTTTCTTCCTTTCAAGCTCCTGGGACACTCCCAGGGTCAACACAACAGCAGTCCAGACAATGAGAAGCCAGGGGCCTGGGCTCACAGTCCTGTCAGGTAAGCCAGGATGAGCTGGGCAGCTTGAGGACCCAATTTTCAGTCCAGAAAGCTGTGACTGGAGACTCCCAACTAATCGTTGCTCGTGGAAACTTGCCAGGCATACTGAACCCCAGTCAGACTCTGGCTGCTTCAGTTTGGACAGGTCAGGGGCAGGGTAAGGGGACGAGCTGTGACTCTGTGTGGTGTGGACCCTGGTACCCTCACACACCCTTCTGGCACCTTTTCATCTGCCTCCTCTTTCTCCTCCACTTCTTCATCTTCCTCTTCTTCTTCATCTTCCTCTTCATCCTCACTGTCTGAGTCCTCATACAAGTTGATGGTTGCCTGGACAGGGAAGTTCTGCAGTAAAATCTCCCCAGCACTGTACAGGTAGTCAAAGGAGCGAGATTTAGGCCAGAAGAGCCTGTGGACAGAGAAGAAACATGGTCCCTAACTTAGGCCTTATATGTGCAGAAGGGTCAGTAGGACCAAGGAGGAAGCCAGCCCCTAAATAGCCTTTCTCTTAGCTATAGCAATGGGGTCAAAGGGAAAAAAAGAGTTTTGCAACAGAACCTTCTGAATTGTTACAACATGGCCCCAGGTAGGAAGGTAACCTTCCTGGGTCTACAGACCTATAGTGGTGATAGCCCCAGCCCCAGCATCTATCAGTTTTAGCCCTGACCCCACCCCCAACCCCACCCACCCCAGTAGGCTTCTAGCCAAGAATTCTCCAGCCCTGTGGCCCTATCTCTTCTACTACTGAGTATTCCTTGACTGAGCTCCACAGGGGCTCATTGGGGGGGGTCATTGACAATGCCACCAAGGAAGGCAACCTTGCCAAGTCCCATAACCTCTCTGGGCTTTGGTTTCCTCCTCTAGGCAACAGTGATCACAGCAGGGCTTCCCTTCTCCTACTTCACAAGACTGTGTGAGGATTCAAAATGCTAATAAGGGCATTGTGTGGTGGCTCACGCCTATAATCCCAGCACTTTGGGAGGCCATGAGGCCAGAGGATCACTTGAGGCCAGGAGTTCAAGGCCAGCCTGGGAAACAAAGTAAGACTCCATCCCTACAAAAATAAAATATAATAAAATTAGCTGGGTGTGGTGGCACACACCTGTAGTCCCAGATACTCAGGGAGGCTAAGACAGGAATATCACTTGAGGCCAGGAGTTTGAGGCTACAGTGAACCTATGATCACACCACTGCACTCCATCCTGGGTGACAGAGAAAGACCTTGTCTCAAAAAAAAAAAAAAAGCTAAGGGATCCATGGCAAGTTTGGACCTTGGTGCCAGAAGCTTACCTGACGGGGTGATGGAACTCAGAGTTAACTTTGGTGACCTCAGCAGCTGCTGCCCCACCAGTGGCCTGTCCAAAGCAAAAAGCTAGCATGTGGCTCAAAGTTCATGGACAGATAACTGCCTCCTCCATATCAGAGGTCAGAAATCTGCAGGTAAGATGATCTAGAAGACACCTGAGACATCTCTGGAGTCCAGCCACCCCCGATGCCCACCCCAAAACAAGAGGGTCTTTCTGGTTCTGGTTGAAAAACAAGCAGACAGAGTCCTGGGGGTTGTTTGCTTCCCTGCCCCTGTTCCAACACCTTTGGACACCGTCCAGAGGACAGAGTTCTATTGGAGCAGCAAAGATTCAGGGAGGAGGTGGAAGGACATTGGAGTGCATGCCAGGAGATGGGGACTGGAGCACTAGGCGCTGCCACACATTGGGCGTGGGGCCTGCCCAAATCCTTTTCCCACTCTGAGCCTTAGTCTCCTCATCTTTCCAATTGCCCCAGAAACCTTGGCTCTGCCCTCCTCCCAGAGCTGTTGTGGGACTCGAATGTTAGTAAAGCTGTAAGGACCTTTTATCAGATCTGCAGCCCTGAGCTGAGGTCAGGAGCTCTCTGGGAAGGGACGTGCTCAGCATGAATGCATGTGGCTGCATGTGCATGTGAACATGCGTCACATGGGCTCAAACTCACCAAATCCACCAGCTCTCTCACCTGCCTTCGGGAGTCATCTGTAGAGGACAGCCAGGGCCTCCAAAGACAAGCTCCTCTAGGACAAAGAGGAGAGATCAATCGGTGGATGAGGAGACTGAAATGTGGGCTTTCTGAGAAAAGAGGTCTCTCAAATGCTTGGCCTGGGTGCTACCTGCTCCAGGAAACCTTCCAGAAGGCCCCTGAGCCCTGGCCAGGACAGATGCCCCTCCTCTCTTGCTCCAGCAATATTATCATTGCTCTTATCACAGTTTTGTAATTGTCTGTTTACTTGTCTTTGGGCTTCTTAAGCTCAAAGATATGTCAGATCATATCTGAATCCCTAACACCTAGCACAATGCCTCGTACACAGTAGCTGTTTCAAGAAATGTTTGTTGAAGTTTAAGGGAGTTGAGTGAATAAATATCTTGCCTCATACCTCCTGCTCCAAGAAGTAAAACTCAGAGTCAAACCATCTTCCAGGGCTGGGGAAAGAGCCAGCAATATTCCTGGGCCCACTCCTCCCTCCTGCCTCAAACTTGTACAGGTAGGAAAAAAGCAAATGAGAATCTTATGGTGTGATCGGAAGAAAGTGCCACAAGCAAGGTCCTCTTTAGACTTGGATCCTCTTTTCCCACACCCTCTCCCCCACAGTCTAGGTTGTGTTAAGCCCAGATTCCATGGTAGTCTCCCTGTGCCCTTCAGTGTACTCTGTGACCTGGCCCATTAGGGCCTGTCTGCTTGGCCTCCAGCTTTGGCATGGCCCACTATCTCCATGTCCCCTCCTGCCACTAATCCCAGAGGGATTAGTGAGGTGAAAAGCCAGATGAGATATTTCAGCCAGAGATGTGAAGAAAGGGCTCTGAGGCCATTGCTTTTCTGCCTTCACAGAGAACAGGGCTGCCCTGAATCTCTCATTTTCCCTCCTCTCCCAGGAGCCCCTCACCTGAATTCAGGTTGCCAAAGGCCAAGTTCCACTTACCTTTCATGCCCATCTACTTCTTGTCCAGAGGAGAGAAGGGGCGGCGGACCTATCAGGCCAGGGAGTGCCAGGGGGACTGGTGCTAGGGCTGGAGCAAGGGCCAGCGCCAGATCTGGGACAGGAGTGGCAGCAGGGTGAGCAGCAGAGTCCATCCTTAGGGTGCCAAGGCCAGGCAGGCTGCAGTCTCCTATTTTCCAGAAACTTTTGTACTCTTTTGGCCTTTCCTGGGAGACCCTTTTATAAGCCCTGCCTGGTCTCATAAATGATTCAGGGAGTGCAGGGGTGGGAGGACTTGGGAGGGGATGAAGATTTAGGGAAAGGGCTCAGGGAGGGAAAGCAGAGTTCCTGGGTGTGAAATCTCTCCCAGTTGAATAAACAGGGTGTCAGTGGGGGGTAAGGGGTTTGCTTTACCTCTGTCAGAAGAGAAAACACAGAAGGGGCAAATTGCACACCATTTGTGTGAATTCCCCAGGCAGCAGCAAGGCCTGAGGGGGGAAGGAGGGTAGTCATTAGCACCCGAAACCACAGAGTTGTCAGCCACAGAGAGCTGGATAGATAGACCTTTAGCAAAGCCAGTTCCCCCACAAGAAGAAACAGCCGAGCCCTCTAAGCGGGGTGAGGGACTCACATGTTGTTTCAGCTCAAACTCCAAGTAGATTTGCCAGGTGGACCTAAGAGAGGGTGACTGCTATTAAGCACATCATCTGGGTTAGGCAAAAAAGAGGTTCTGGGTTGCCTGTGAGGTAAACGTCATCTTCTTTCAATGCCCCAACCCCTTACTTCTGTTCATTGGCAAAAGTGCCCTCTCCAGCCTCAGCAGCAAGGGGTTCAGTGAAGGGGAGCAGACAAGATTTCACAGGGCCTCGGGGCAGATTCCAAACCTCAGAGCTCAGCTTCCAGTTCAGGAACCAGAGTGCTTGGGAAACACAGTTTTGCCTTGCGAAGTTGCTTTAGGGTCATCCCTTGCCCCAGGCCTTAGTTCCCTCATGTAAGAGATGAGGTTGTCGGTCCAGTGGTCCCAAAGGGCCAGACAGCCTGAACACTCTGTGACAGGGGCTGGGTACATGGGTACTGACCCCAGGCAAGCCCAGAGGCTCGAAGCACTGACCTCAGCCTTAGTTAGTCTCCTGGGCCTTTGCCAAAAAGCTTCTAGTTACAACTACTGGCAGACACCTTATGATCTAGAGGTCTCAAAAATATTCCTCCTGACCTCAGTGTCCAGCACCAGCACAGATTTAGCTTCTTGGATATTCATCAGAGCCTGGTTTGTAATCATCAAAAATTAGAAACAACCTCAAATCCCATAATAGGTAACCGGATACAGTAATTAGGGTAAATCCTTGCAACCGAATCCTGAGCAGGTACTCACAACCATGTTCTAGGAAGTATAATTTTTTCAACAGAGAAAGTGAAAAAAAGTCAGATGCCCAAATAACATGACTAATCTGATTTAAGGACTCTTCGTCTCTGTCCACCTTCCCCTGACACCTCCATCCCACTCCAAATTCCAACCCCCTGTGTTCTTTGTAGCAAAGAAAAATTGAAAACAACCTTAATGTCTCACTTTTAAAAACTGGTTAGATAAATCCTTGAGCAGTTACACAATTTCATATTAAAATTGGCATGGTGAAAGAACGAGGGAAAAGTTAATATACCGATGAGTGGAAGCAATCAGCCTCTAAAATATTTCTTAGGATGATCCCATTTTGGTAAGAAAAAAGTGTAGAATGTACAGTATGTAGAGAAAAAAAGACTGGTGAGAAGAAAGAATTTTACAGTTGTCATCTCTCGAGTAAGAGTTGGGTGGATTTTTACTTCTTTATGCTTTTCTGAGTTTTCTAAAATGTAGCACAATGAACTGATGTTATTTGAGTATTAAAAAACATAGACATAAAAAGAAACAAAGAAAGAAGTGCTTATCTACGGAGGAAAGAAAACTCTTGGGAAAATGCTAGCCATTTTCAAATATCTGAGGATTAGCCTGCAGTGAGATTACACTTGTTCTGGGTGACTTCAAAGGGCAGGGCTGGAAGCTACAGGGAGACACATTTTGGCTCAATCAAAGGAAAACTTTCTAACAGCTCAGCCACCACCTAACACAAGGGCCTGGCGCGGCACTGGCCCTTAATAAACAGAGGTTTATTATATGAAGTGAAATGAGTCCAGTGGAATGTGCTGCCTTGGACTGGAGTGAGCTCTCTGTCCCTGAAATGTGTAAGTGCAGGCTGGCTCCTGGATCCTGAAGAGGAAAATCTTGTGTGGAAAGAGAAGGTTTCTGGGGAGCCTGAGCTTCTATCAGTCTTTGAGAGTTCTTGCTCAATTTGCCTTTGGGAGATGAGAATTTGCTTGTGCTGTATCACTGGCTAAAATGAAGAGTGAGCCTGAGAGAAGAAGCCAGGCTGGAGAGACTGAGCTGGAAGGAGATGGCATGCCAAGGGAAAGAAGTACAAGACCTGTTGTCACATTCCAGGATCTTTTTGACCTCTAGGTGGCCTCTGAGAATAGGCAGGAGGAAGGAGGAAGTGGAGAAGAGGCAGACATTCCTCCTGAGCCCAGGTCTAATGCCCAACCAGATTCAGCCATGCAACCATCATGCCACCTCCCACCTTGAACTTGTGTTCCTTCAGTCACTCGCTTCACATTGGGAGCTGTCCAGTCCCTCCGTCCCCCTGAGTGGCAGACCTCAGGGTTCTGCTTATACCAGCTCCCAGCAGGTTCTCCTGGAGCCCAGGAAGCCTTCAGTCCTGTTTCCATGGCTCCTTGGTCTCCCTACACAGCTGCTCTATCTTGCTACTTCCTAAGAATTGCCTCAGCCTCATTCAGCTCATGGGAGATAAAGCCACTGACCCCTCTTGTTGGCCTCTCCCCAGCCTGTAGAGTTTAAGGCCTGCAAGTGTTGTTGAACAGACAAACACTAGCTCTTCTACTTTGCACTTAGCACAGGAGTAAACTGGTCAGCAGGGTTTTAGAAAAGGCCTGGATCAACCAAAATCAAGAACGTCCTTTCAGAGCAATTAAGATGTTACCTCTGTTTCCCCTAACAGTCCGATCTATAGTGCTTCCAAATTTTGTTAGTGATTGCTTTGCCAGACCTTTCTAAGAGGACTAGGTGCCTCCTCTGGGCCAGATACATTGCTGGGCATTGTTTAGCAAAGGGATGAACTGGAAAGAGGAAAGTTCTGGGGATCCTGCCTCAAGGTGCTTACAGCCCAGTGAGGGAGACAAGACCAGCAGGGGGAAGACAGACTCAATTAACCTCAGCTTAACCTCAGTACCCCTCAGTCATTCTTAGGCACATTCCCTTGTCAAGGCCTCAGCTCTATCTTCACATTTCCCTGGGCCACATTCCAAACTTCCTTCAGCTCCCTACCATGTTCCTGCCCCTCCCCTCTCCCTGCTTGGAACAACCTCTCCTCCTACTTCCCTGAGAAAACAGAGGCCTTCAAGCATGAATTACCTCAGTGCCCTGCCCCAACCCCTGAAAATTGGCCTGCCTCTCTGACTTCCTTCCCCTCCAGCCCTCCCTTCTCAGGGGACAAGGTGCCCCTCTAGTTAAAGGCTAATCCCTTCGCCTGGGCCTTGGCTGTATCCACCTTCCTTCTCTAGTCCCTTTCTCTGGACGTTTGTTATGCTCCTTCTCTTCAGGAAAGTTCAGCTTCTCTATACCAGCTCTCTCCCTAACAATGAAATGCCTGTTTCTGTTATTTCCCCCAAACAAGCATCCAAACAAGCACCCTCCTCCCCAGATGTGTTCTCTTGCTCCCCTAACTTGCTTTCTGTCTCTTAATTTCTTTTTCTCCCTCCTTCCTTTCCTTTCTCTTTTATTTCCTACAACCTCAAATTTGTTGAAAGTAATCTACATGCTAGACTTCACTTTTCTCAGCTTCCCATTCACACCTCAACCAGAAACAATTTGGCCCCAACCCCATTATCTCAGTGAAAGAGCACTGCCAAAGGTCACCAATGAACTCCTAATTGCCAAATTTGATGACCTCTTTGAACTCTGGATGGCAAAAGACACTGTTGGCCAAGTCCTCATTTCTGAAACTCTGCTTTCTCTTTTGGCCTCCAGGATCATGCTTTTTTCCTCCAGCCCCTGGAACCATTTCTTGTGGTCTCTTTTTCTGGCCTTTATTCCTCTGCCCATTCCTCAGATCAGTGGTTCTCACATGACAGTCCACAGCTCAAGCTGATATACAGTAGTGTTTCCACAGCCAAATGAGAAAAACTGCCGGGAGAGTTTTTCAATAATACACACTTATTCAATTATAAAGGACTGTCCTTTGTTCTGAGATTATACCCTTCCTATATCTTGGTAGTAAAATGTTTTCTCTTTTTTAAAATGATGGCAATGGTGGATGTTAGTTTATTTCTTTAGTGTTTTTATTTGACAAAATAAAATGTTCGTTTCTCCATGTCAGTCTCATAAATGTTTATTGAATGAATGAGAGTTATATTTCCCCATGAAATTTCCCCAATGGGTATTTCAAACTCATCCCCAAACTGAACCGTTTTGCTTTCCCACAAACCTCCTCTAATACCTATCTTGGTAACCAGCATCATATTGATGGTGGCTAAAGCCCTCAGCCACCAAGCCCTGTTGATCTGAGTCTTCACTATTTCTCACTTGTCTTCTCCATGCTCCCTGCTCTCCATGCTTCCCGTTCTCCATGCTCCCCAGTCTCCATGCTTCTCACTCTCCCAGTTGTTCCTTTGCTTATGGCCTCATCTGTCCTCTCTCACCTGAATGCTCAAAACAGCTTCCTGATGGGTTCCCTTGTGTCCTTTCCAACCCATTCTCCTCACAGCTGCCAAGGTGAACTTTCTAAAACACATGACTGAGAGTAGTCTTCTTCTGCGTAAAATATTTCAGTGCCTGTAGGAAATGTTCAGATTCTTTTGTGTGGCAGTTGAAGCCCTTTGTCCTCTGGACCCAGACTGGTCTTCACTCTTGTCTCCCGAGCCCTCCACATGCATCCACTGCAGCCTTCCTTGAGCCTATTCCCATTCTGGAAGCAGGACATTCACCTATGATCTTCTCAGGGTTTAGGGCCTCTGATGGTCCTAAAGCCACTCTATACAGGATTTATCACAGAAGAGGAAAGACTCAGGGTCATTCTTGGGGCAGTGGTTTTCAAACTTGGGGTCACACACAATTCCATAGCAGGGCTTAAAATCAGTTTTGTAGTTGCCACTAGCATTTTTTTTTTTTTGAGTTGGAGTCTCACTCTGCCACCCAGACTGGAGTGCCGTGGCCGCTCCTGGCCACCGCAGCCTCCACTTGCTGAGCTCCGGCGATCCTTCCGCCTCAGCCTTCCAAGTAGCTGGAACTACAGGCGCGCACTACCACACCCGGCTCATTTTGATTTATTGTAGAGATGAGGTCTCGCCAAGTTGCCCAGGCGGGTCTCGAACCCGCAGGCTCAGGCAATCCACTCACTTCAGCCTCCCAAAGGCACGGGATTACAGGCTGAGCCACCGAACCCAGCTGCCACTAGCATTTTAAAAAGTAAATAGCAAACATAAGAGTGATCCACATGTGGTGAGGACATTAATTGTTCTGTGAAACTTGATTTAGTCATATGAATCTATCTCTACAATGCCTATAAATAGAGACACACACATACATGTACTGGTCCATGCTATAAAATTGATTTCTTACTGTGGGTCACAGTAAAAAAAATCTGACAACACCAAGGAGGTTGATTCATTTGGTTAATGCTGTTCATATCAGAGTCCCTTGCTCTCAAAATTGTTCTGGTCTCACTGGGGAGTGTAACAGGGGTCAGGAGACTGGATAATGCCAAATAGACTTCATGGAGGAGGGGGAGATTAAGCTGGGTTCAACTTAAGAAGACAGAGAGAAGGGGGAAATGGCATTCTGGCAGGGAGAAGGGCACAGAGGTGGATAATAAGAGTAGAGAACATTTGTCACACATTTATGTACCAGGCATTCTAAGCATGGATTATTTGAAGTCTCACAAACCCTATGAGGAAGATATTAAAAACTTCATTTTATAGATTAGACTAAGCAATTTGCCCAAGGTCACAAAGCTAAAAGTGACAAGACTGAGATTTGAATTTGGGTAGTCTCTACTCCTAATAACTGCCCCGCCCTGCTCTGCTACTGAGGGCCAGTAAGGAGAGTGGGCTGTCCAGGGAATAGCTGTCCAGGGAACAGCCTAGGATAGCAGGCAAGGGAGGGAGGAAGCCCCTGAATGTCAGGTTGAAAGCCCCAGACATAGATTCTTCTCTCACCTGCAGAAAAATCTTATTCTTTCCCTCCGATCTCTTCCTTGTGAGCCAGGGCTCCTAGGGTTGGGGACAGGAAGCCTAAACACCCAGTGAGGGTGCCAGGTGGGGCCAGGAATAAGGCAGGGCCTGCTCTGAGAGAGGAAGAAAGGGGAAGTTTCTCCCTCCCACCCAAGTCTGCCCCCAAAGCAAAAATAGCAAATGGTGCCTGGGGCCTCTGTCCTCAAGTCCAAATGTCCCAAATGTGCCAAGTCTTGGACCCAGCCCCTCGGGTTCCTGGGTCAGGGGGTCCCCTCTGGAGAACAGTTTGTTGCTGAATCAGCTCTCCTCCTGCACCCTCTGCCGCCTGGTCCTCCATTTGAGCCAGGGCTGTGGCCCATGTGTTGCAGGCTCTCTTGGCAGAACCTCTCGCAGCTCCCCATTTGCTCCTCATTTGGACTGCAGAGGCCTAGAAAAACAAAGCTCTAAGGAGGGAGGAGGACGGGAGGGAGCATGTTTGTAAAGGTCAATCCCAGCCGGGCTCCTTCCCTCCTCCATTTTGTTCATCCAGCTCCTCCCCTAGCCCCTCCAGGGGTCAGCCTCTCCAGCTCCTTTCTCTGACATAGCCTACTTTCCCAGCCGCCTTGGGAAGATGGAGCAATGCTGAATTTTCAGTAGGGGGGTCTTTTCTCTTGTCTTTTTAGTATTGGTGCCCTGGCAGCCCCTGGCTAAGTAAGCAACAGCTACTGGTAACTAGTGGCAGCTACCTTTCTGGAAGATGAATCCTGACAAACAAATATCAGTAGCAACAACAACAATAAAAAATAGATAGCATTTACTGAGTGCTTACTCTGTGCCAGACACTGTGCCAAGCACTTCATTGCTTCATTATTTCATTTACTCCTTACAAAAATCCTATCATTGCTCACACTTAACGATAAGCAGAAAACTGAGACACAGAGGAGAGGGATTGATTTACCCAGGATCAAACTCAGAGGTGTGGCTGCCACTCTAGCTCATCTAGCCCTTCTCATCTAATGCCTCTATTTCTGCAGTCGACTTAAAATGGAAAATCTTGGGCCCTACAGACTTAGGTATGAGGGCTAGTAATGGTCCTTACCTCATGGGGTTGCAGTGAAGATTGAATGAAATAGTGCACGGATTGTGCTTAAAGTCTGACTTGTATTTAGCACTCAGTAGAGGTTGGTTGTAAGCATTTTTGATTCTTTCTTTTGCCCCTCCATCACCAAGTATATTGTGGATATTCAGAGCCTAGATTTTGAATCGGGCCCGGATTGGAATCCCTCCTCGTCGTTTACCACCCAGGTGACCTTGGGTAAGTTAATCAATCTCCCTGAGTCTCAGTTTCCTGGGGATGAAAAGCATAGTGCCCATCTCTCAGGACCGGAGTGAGGATGAAACGAAATACTATAGTAAACTGATGTTAGTTCTTTTTGTCCCACACACTTTCTGCATACTTGACCAGATTTGGCTTCCTAAAACACAGCTCCCGTCCTGCTCACGCACCTTCACTGGCTACCCATGACAAATCCTCCCTATACCTTCAGCCTCACCTCCAACTCCACCCTTCACTTCCAGCAGGCTTGTTACTACACTGTCCCTGCACATGATCACATGATCATCTCCACCCTTCCCCCCACCCTAGCCCAAGTCTAGAATGCCTCTCTCTCCCATGACACCAATTCTATTCTCCCTTCCAGGTCTCCCCTGAACCCACACATACCTGCAGGGAACCTCCAAGCCACACTAACATCTGTCTCCCTCCCCAGGCCTCTCATTTGAGCTCCCCTCCCATGTTAGGGTACCAGGCTTCTTTTCAATCATTTTTTCAGATGGGAAGCAAGCCTCTCTATGGAGGTGATCTGGAAGGCTCTGTGGCTTAGTCATGTGTCCTCCTTTCCATCAGCACCTGGCACAGAACTGGAGACACAGCAGGTGCTCATTCCATGTGAATGGAATGGTGTTTGACACAGGTAGTTGGTCTGAGAAGATTAACGGACTTAGTCTAGCAGGGCCTTGGGGCCCCAGGGTAGGGTGGCAAACAGCCATGACGGGTGCATGGGCCAGAATGGGATTCTCTTAGGATTTTGGCCCTGTAAGACAGAGCACGCAAGTTCCCAGAATGAGGCTGCTTTAGCGGATAGCTATTGCCTTGGCTGGGACAGCTCATGAACAAGATACGGCAGGAGTAGGAAGGGGCATAGCAGAGGTCCTTGGGAGAAGGTACCTCGGAATTCTCTCCTCTTCATTCCCAGTAGCCTCCTCTATTAAATATGTTTCTAAGCATGATTCAAATTTCATCTCCACCCTCCTCAGGCCTCTTCCCTCCCCTTCCAGCCTCAGCCTGAACCAGCACCTCTTAAAGTGTGGTCTAAAGACCTCAGGGGGTCCCTAAGATTCAGGGGGTTCAGTCAGAACTACTTTTATGATAATACATAGACATTATTTGCCTTTTTTGCTGTGCTGACATTTGCACTGAAGGAGTAAAAACAAGGGTGGGTAGAAGTGTTGGCACCTCAGCATGGATCAAGTCGTAGTACACATGTCATTCTTCTTCACCAGTGTAGTCCCCGTAGAAGAAATGTCAGCGTAACTTAAGAACGTCTCAATGAAGAGACCAGTCATGGTAGCTCACACCTGTGATCCCAGAGCTTTGGAAGGCTGAGGGAGGAGGATCACTTGAGCCTAGGAGTTCAAAGCCAGCCTGGGCAATATAGTGAGGCCCCATCTCTACACAAAATTTTTTTAAAAATTAGCCAGGCATGCTGATATGTGCCTGTAATCCCAGTTCCTCAGGAGGCTGAGGGGGAAAATCGCCTGAGCCCAGAAGTTTGAAACCACAGTGAGCTATGGTTGCGCCACTGCACTCCAACCTGGGCGACAGAGTGAGACCTTGTCTCTGTGAAAACAAAAATGTATTTTAAGAATGTCTTGAAGCGCCGGGCTCGGTGGCTCAGCCTGTAATCCTGCACCTTTGGGAGGCTGAGGTGAGTGGATTGCCTGAGCCCACGGGTTCGAGACCCGCCTGGCCAACTTGGCGAGATCTCATCTCTACAATAAATAAAAATGAGCCGGGCGTGGTAGCGCATGCCTATAATTCCGGCTACTCGGAAGGCTGAGGCGGAAGGATCACCAGAGCCCAGCAGGTCGAGGCTGCGGTGGCCGGGAGCGGCCACGGCACTCCAGTCTGGGTGACAGAGTGAGACTCCAACTCAAAAAAAAAAAAAAAAAAGAATGTCGATGAAGCAGTACAAATTATTAATTTTTATTTAATATCAATCCTTTGAGTATATCTTTTTAATAATGTGTGATGAAATAGGAAATCTATACAAAGCACTTCTGCACACTGAAGCATGATAGTTGTCATGAGGAAAAGCACTTGCATAGTTGAATTGCAAGCTAAACTAGCCAATTTTTTTATGAAACTCTTTTTTACTTGAAAGAATGAGACAAATTATGGTTATTCAAACTTGGATACTTGGCCAGTATTTTGTTGAAAATGAACAAAATGATCCTACCACCTCAGGGAAAACAATTGATATTATTTGTTGTCAATGATAAAATTTAAGCTTTCAAGTAAAAAGCACAATTTTGGAAAACCTGTATCTGCCACTGTGAGCTTAAAAGCTTCCCAATACTTTAAAGACCTTTCTGTGATAAGATTAGTGGTGATATTAATGAACATGATTTTCTAATATTGTATAATCAAAAGAATGAGTCAACAACTGGAAGATCTGAATAACTGGGTAGACTATTTTCCAAATGATTAATGCATGATGTTACAAAGTCATGCATGAATAATAGATCCATTCAAAGTGCAAGATAGAGCAATGGATTTTAATGTAATAGAGTACAAAAGGTTCACTGATAAGGTTTCACACTCAACATTGCAAATATACATTAAGAAACTACCACTTGTGAAGGTTAGGTATAGTTATCAAAAGAATCTCCACACAATTTATTAGTTTTCTATTGATGCCATAACAAATTACCAAAAAATTAACAACTTAATACACACCCATTTATTATCTCACAGTTACGTAGGTCAGAAGTCCAGGTGGGTTTATGTGTGTTCTTTGCTTAGGGTCTCACAAAACTGAATTTAAGTTGTCAGTCGAGCTGGGCTTACCTAGAACCTCTGGGGGAAAATCCCCTTCCAAGCTTACTCAGGTTGTTTGCAGAATCCAGTTCCTTCAAGTTGTGGGTCTGAGGCCCCGTTGCCTTGCTGGTTGTCATCCAAAGGCCGCTCTCTGCTCCTAGAGGCTGTTCACATGCTTCTCACGTGGCCCTCTTCATTTTCAAACCACCAATGGCATGCCAAGGACTTCTTACACCTTTAATATCTCTGACTTCCTTTCCTGATACTAGAAAATCCTCTTTTAAAGGTCTCGTGTGATTAGATCAGGCCCACTTGGATAATTTCCCTTTGCCATGTATCTAACATAATCATGGGAGTGATAACTTTTCATAAACATCTACTCTAAGGGGGAAGGATGGAATTTATTCACAGGTGAGGGCCATTTGGAGGTCATTCTTAGAATTCTGTCTGAAAAGTCTATTAAATACCCCCCTTCCCTAACCACCTATGCTTGTGAGGCTGGATTTTCTCCACATTCTTCAGCCAAAACGACATCTTGCAGCATCTTGGATGCAAAAGCAGATATGAGAATACAGGTGCCCTTTGTTCAGCTAAATATTACAGAGATTTGCAAAAATCTAACATAATGCCACTCTCTAGTCATTTAAATTTTTAAAAATATAGTTATATTGTATATGTGTGGGGGTACAAGTCAGGATTAACTACACAAGCAGGTTGTGTGCAGGTGAGGTTTGGACCTCCAACTGGCCCTCACTTCCCCTGGTTTAGGGCCAGGTACCCTTTGTGATGCTACCCACTCCCTCCCTCACTCCTTCCCTTCCCTGGCAGTGTACCTTGTGCAAATGTGATTAATGTTCAGGTACCACTTATGAGTGAGAACATTTTGTATTCAATTCTTTGTTTCTGGGATAGATCACTAAGTATGATGGACTCGACTCCAACCAATTTGCTACAAAGTTCATGATATTGTTCTTCATTGTGGCTGCATAGTATTCCATGTATGTACCACGTTTTCTTTATCTAGTCCACTTTTGATAGGCAATGGGGTTGGTTCCATGTTTTTGCTATTGTGAATAGTGCAGCTATAAGCATGCGTATGCAGGTGTCCTTTTGGTAGACCTATTTATATTCCTCTGGGTATATTCCCAGGAAAAGTATTGCTGGATCATATGGAAGGTCAATTTTTAGTTCTTTTAGGAATCACCACACTGCTTTCCATAGAGGTTGAACTAGCTTGCAGTCCCACCAACAGCGTACAAGCGTTCTCTGTTCTCTACACCCTTGCCAGCATCTGTTTTTTGATTTATTGATGATGGCCATCCTTACTGGAGTTAGGTGGTAATTCATTGTGGTTTTGATTTGCATCTCTCTGATGATTAGTGAGGCTGAGCATTTTTTCATGTGTCTGTTGGCTGCTTGCATGTCATCTTTTGAGAAGTGTCTATTCATGTCCTTTGCCCACTTTTTTAATGGGGTTGTTTGTTTTTTTCCTTTCAGCTCATTTGAGTTCCTTGTAGATCCCAGATTTTAGGCCTTTGTCAGATACATAATTAGCAAATGCTTTTTTCCCATTCTGTGGGTTCCCCACTCTCTTGATGATTTAATTTCAAATAAGTTGAATAGCAATAGATATAACCCATAAAAATAAAAGCCCTTTGAAGTGTTCAATAATGTTTAAACGAATATATTTTATTAATTTTTAAATTTACTTAGTTAAAAAAAATATTATGTGTGGCAAAATGTGGAAGGATGCATACATTTTCCTCTTTTTGATGTGTAGCTCCATGAATTTTGACAAATGCATAGAGTTATGTAACAACCACTGGAATTTCAACATCCAGAATAATTCTCTTGTGCCACACCATTGTAGTCAACTCCTTTTCACACCCAACCCCTGGCAACCACTCATTTGTTCTCCATCCCTACAATTTTGTTATTACAAGAATGTCATATGAAGGGAGCATATATTATTTAATTTAAACAGCTTTTGGAATCTGGCTTGTTTCACTCAGCATAATGTACATTTCAGCTTCATCCATGTAGTTGTCTGTATCAATAGCATATTCCTTCCTACAGCAGAGTAGAATTCCATTGTACAGACTATACCACAGTTTTTTTTTTTTTTAAATCCATTCACTGGCTGAAAGACATTTGGGTCATTCCCTAAATAATCTTTAAGAGTTGTAAAATGGGGCCAGGCACAATGGCTCACACCTGTAATCTCAGCATTTTGAGAGGCCAAGGTAAGAGGATTGCTTGAGCCCAGAAGTTTGAGACCAGCCTGGGCAACATAGAAAAACTTTGTCTCTTCAAAAAATAAAAAACTAGCCGGGCATGGAGGCACATGCCTGTAGTCTCAGCTACGTGGGAGGCTGAGGCAGAAGAATTACCTGAGCCCAGGAGGTTGAGACTGCAGTGAACTATGATCATACTGCTACACTCCAGCCTGGGCAACATAGTGAGATCCCGATTCAGGAACAAAAAAGAGTGTAAAGTGGTCCTAATACCCAAAATGTTGAGACCCACTGAAGAATGTTCTCTTCCCAGAGCTCTCCCCTCTTCTGGATTTTGTGAACCTAGGCAATTTCAATTTTTTTTTAATAAGCTGGAATATGATATGTGACTGCCAAATTTTTAATTTTGTAATTAAGGGCTTAAAAATATTCCACATCTTATTTTACCAAAGAGACTTGACTTTAATAGCAACTATTCAAAGAATAAGCTCAGAATTACAGATAGTTTTTTAAATCGAATAAGCTTTAAATAATTTAAAAGTCTTGCTACATGGGCCTTAGTTTCCTCCTATTGTTGATTTCTTCACCACTCCTTTCCTTCCTTCTTAAAAGTCTGTGCACCAGTACTAGGTAATCACTTGCTCCACTTCTCTCCTCCTAGATCTTATTCATTTCCCTTTTTTTTTCTTTTTGAGTTGGAGTCTCACTCTGTTGCCCAGGCTAGAGTGCAGTGGCATGGTGTTCACAGCCACCACAGTCTCGACCTGCTGGGTTCAGGCAATCTTTTTGCTTCAGTCTTCCAAGTAGCTGAAGGTGCACACCACCACGCCTGGCTACTTTTATTTATTTATTTATTTATTGTAGAGATGAAGTCTCACCAAGTTGCCCAGGTTGGTCTCAAACCCATGGGCTCAGGTAATCTCACCTCGGCCTTCCACAGTGCTGGGATTATAGGCGTGAGTGACCATGCCAGGCCTATCCATTTCCTTTCTCCATTTTTTTTTTGAATTTTTATTTTAAAATTGTGGGGTACAATTCAGGGTTAGGTATACAAATGTTCATTTGGCAGGTACCCTTGTTGATAAGGTGTGCTCCGCCTTCCCCAGACAGATTTCGACTACTGTCAATTCCACCTCTCCGCCTTCCGACCCCTCGCGGTTTCCTGCTACTGACAATCCTTTTCTTATAGTTTTACAGTAGTTGTTCAAGGTCCACTTATGAGTGAGAACATGTGATGCTCAGATCTTTGTTTCTGTGAGACATCATTCAGTATTATAAACTCTAATTCCATCCAGGTTGCTACAAAGTTCATTATTTTGTTCTTTATGGCTGCATAATATTCCATTGTGCATATGTACCAAATTTTTTTTATCCAGTCCTTTTTGGATGAGCAGTATGGTTTGTTCCATGTTTTTGGTATTGTGAACAATGCTGCGATAAACGTACATGTGCACGTATTCTTTTAATAGAGTGATTTGAGTTCTTCTGGGTATATTCCCAGTAGGGGGATTGTGGAGCCATATGGAAGGTCAATTTTTAGAACTTTTAGGAATCGCCACACTGATTTCCACAGAGGCTATACTAGTTTACACTCCCACCAAGAGTGTAGAAGTGTTCCCTTTTCGCCACATCCTCTCCAGCATCTGTTATTTTTTGAGTTATTGATGATGGCCATCCTTACTGAAGCTAGATGCTATCTCAGTGTAGTTTTAATTTGCATCTCCTTGATGACTACTGAGGCTGAACATTTTTTCATGTGTCTGTTGGCTGCTTATATGTCTTCTTTTGAGAAGTGTCTATTCATATCTTTAGCCCACTTTGTAATGGGGTTGTTTGTTTTTTTTCTTTTTAGCACGTTTGAGTTCCTTGTAGATCCTTGATGTTAGGCCTTTGTCAGACATGGAGTGGGCAAATATTATTTCCCCGTCTGTGGGCTGTCTCCCTGCCCTCTTGATGGTTTCTTTGGCTTTGCAGAAGCTTCTCAGTTTAATGAGGTCCCACTTGTCTATCTTATCTCTTATGGGATGGGCACTTGGGGTTTTGATCAGGAATTGGTTGCCAGTTCCAACTTCCATAAGGGTGTCTCCTGCATTTTTTAAGGTTCTTATAGTTTGAGGTTTTACATTTAGGTCTCTGATTCATTTAGGTTTAATTTTTGTGCATGGGGATAGATAGGGGTCCTGTTTCAATCTTCTGCATGTGATCAGCCAGTTTTCCCAGCACCATTTACTGAATAGGTTCTCCTCTCCCCAGTAGTGGGTGGTGGAGGTCTTGTTGAAGATGAGTTGGTTGAGAAATTGAGGTTTTGCTTCTGGAATCTCAATTTTATTCCATTGGTCTATATGCCTGTTCTTGTTCCAATGCCAGGCTGTTTTGATTATTGTAGCTTTATAATAAATTTTAAAGTCTGGGAGTGTGATACCTCCTGCTTTGTTTTTGTTGTTGTTGTTTTTTGTTTTTGCTGAGGATTGTTTTGGCTATTCTTGATCGTTTATGTTTCCATATGAATTCGTGTATTGTTTTTTCTAGCTCTGAGAAGAATGTTGCTGGTAATTCGATGGGTATTCCGTTAAATCTGTAGATTGCCTTATGTAGAATGGACGTCTTAACAACGTTTGATTCTTCCAGTCCACAAGCATTACCCATTTCCTTTCAAACCTTTATTCTCTCCTCCCCCACAGGTCTCCATGGGCCCTTCTCTTGCCTTCACTCCCAGAACTCCTCTTCTCCATCTCCCTTTCCCAGTATCATTTTGTCTCTCCTTCCTCTTCTAGGCTTCTCTCTTCCCTAACCCATCTACTGTTTCCCTTCTCACCACACTCTCAGTTCAATTCCATCAATTCAGTGGTGCACCTAATATGTGCTAGTCCCTATATTAGACTAGAATAGAGTGATAAGAACACAAATGAAAGCCACACCCTCCAGGCACTCAGAATTCTGTGGGAGAGAAGAAACAACAGCTACAACCCAAGACAATGGGAGGACGGAGAACGAGGTGCTTTGGGAGTAGCAGAAGAGGGACATCAAACTAAGGGACTCCAGGAATCAAGGAAGCAATCCCTAAGCTGAGACTTGAAAATCAAGAGTTTACCAGATAAATCCAGCTGACAGTGGGGTGGGTTCAGGGTCCAGAAGGAGTTCCAAGCAGAAGGAATAGGACCACTAAAGGCCTAGAGGGGAGGAAGAGCATGGTAAGTTTGAGAAACTGAAAGGAAGCCAGCGGGGAGTGTCATGAGTGAGGAGGAGTCCTCTCAGTTTGGAGAGCTAGGTGGGGGCCAAATCACAGGGAGTTACTGTGTGGAGACTTGGCTGTGGAAAGCCAAGAGGGGATAAATCAAGGGGCTATTACAATGGCCAGGTGAGCAAAGAGGGCAATGGATGTGGACATGGAAGCCAGTGAATGGACAAAAGAGCTGGATTTTGGAGGTTAAATGGTAAGGACTTACAGGTCAGATGAGGTCGCGTGTGGCAGATCAGAGAAAGAAAAGAGTAGAATTAAGTCTAACTCTGGGCAACCTCTTCGGATCCCCTCCTTCTGTGGGAGTTTTTCTGTCCTCTCAATAAATCCTGCTTTCTCACTTTTAAAAAAAGACTAACTGAGGTTTCTGCTTTAAACAATTGGCTTTCTCAAATGGAGAATGAGACTTCCCTGGTTCTCTTTTCTCACTCTGCATTTACACTCTGGGAAGTCTCATTCATCCTCCCCAGTTTCAGTAACCCTGAGTGATCGTCATTTTCAGTTCAGATTTCTCTGAGCTTCAGACCTATATATACTGGCATCTCTATCTGGGTAACTTGAAGTCATCTCAAATGCAGCATGTCCAAAATTGTATCCTTCATTCCCCTTTAAACTAAAACCAATCTTTGCTCTTCTTGAAATGCTTTCTTTTCTTGACCTATGTGATACAAAACTCCCCTGGTTTTCCTCCTGTCTCTCTGGGTACCTCTTCATTGGCTCCTCTACCTCTACCAGACCCTTAAATATGGGTGTTTCTCAGCGTCCTGAGTTTTGTATAAAGAAGGACAAAGTTATCAAGGGCAATGAATGTTGCACAGAGGCCATGGAAGTTAAAAACTAAAAAGTGGCCATTGGATTTGGTGACATAGGGACACTGGTGACTGTGACAAGAATTTCTTGGTTTGGTGAAATAGTAAGGATGAACCTCTCAACCTCTCTCTGGTCTACACCTTAACTCCTTCTCCCAGAGGACTCTCATCCTTGTCTCCTTTCCCTGAGAATTGCCCCTATTTCTACTTCTAGACTCCTTATAGTGCCATCTCCTCCCTTTCCCTGAAGACCATGCTTTATCCAGAGCTCTTAGAGATGTTCTTCCTGGAGGTCTCCTCTCCTATCTTCTCCTATTCTCCCCCCTAACTCATCTCTTCTCAGCTCCTTTTTCTTCCTTTGTTCTCTCTCCACTCTCTCCTCTCCTCAACTGCTGCTGCATTTCTCAGACTGTTCTTCTTTCCTGGCTTCTTTCAAACTCCTCTCCATTCCTGCACCTATCTGGGCTCCGGATCTCAGCAGGGGTCTTAGCACAATGATTACTAGGAGCCTCCCAGGCTCAACACTGAGGCGTCATAGTCTATGGCACAATTCCACCAGGATCTGACAGTGCCGACTTTGTAGGAAACAGTGTTAGAACCCAGTCCTTGAATGATTGCCAATCTGGTAACCACATCCTGCCAGCGTGGTCCCCTCATCCGCCCTGGCACCTGCCCCTAAGACTCTGCCTTTTCCTATCCTCCATTGCACAGAAGCACTGTGAGCTGATAAGGTGCCCCTCTACTATGCATTCAAACACCTTGCATTCAACCAGCACTTTCTATTTGCCAAAATACTTTAGCATTCATTAGCCCAACCTTGAGAAGTTGCTGGGTGAAGCCTGGAGAAAGAAGATGGAGAGACTTTCCCAGAGCCACACAGTCAGTTAGAGAATTAACCTGGTATCTCACCCCCCACTTCAGTCTTGTTTACTTTCATGCCCAAAGACTCTCCAAGCCTGCGTTCAAACATGGCTGACCTTTTAGCCTGGCCCAGCCTGTCAAGGGGGAGCACCCTGGAGAGACCCTTACTCAGGAGCACTGTCAGGGGATCAGTGCCCCATTCAAACCTGTAAAGCAAGGACGGGCCACCTAAGAAGGAGGACGATTTCTGACTTGCTTCACTGAATTCACTCTAGGCAACACATCTGAATGTTTCTTTGATATTACTTGAAAAAAGTGAGTCAAGCATAATGATTAAAAGGCAAACTCTAGAGTTGGCCAGGTTTCATACCCAGGCCTGGCTGTGCTCTACACTACCTCAGTGAAAGTATGAGCAGAAAAACCCTCAGCACAGTGCCTGGCACCTAGAAAGTGTTCAGTGAAGAGTGGTCATCAGCCTTGTCGTGTTTACATGGGAATCCTTGGGAAAGAGTCAGTGTGGTACACTGGAAAGTTTACTGAACTAGATGTCTAGAAACTCAGATTCCAGGTCTGACTATTGCTGCTCAACTTGGGATGTCGAGTAATTTATTCTTTTCATCTCATCGGGTCTAGGTTTCCTCATCTGGTAGCAGTAATAACTGCCCTATTTTTATAATACATTGTATTAGCTTTTAAAGCATGCATAATCTTTGACCCAGCAATTCTATTCCTAGGAATTTGCTAGTATTATATGTCAAAGTGCTAGGATATAGTAGTGAAAAATGAAAATAAGAAAATATCTAGTAGTTAATGGTTGAATAAATCAATTTTATATGACAGAATGCAGTGCCATAAGAGAACAATGTAGTCTGTTTTTTAATTGACATGGAAGTAGGTCCATGGGACATTTTTAAAGAAATGATAGAAGGTTACATAATTGTAGGTATGATGTGATTCAATTTCATAATAAATATTTCTTTTTAAATTTTCATCAGAGTGCTAGCAATGGTTATCTCTGGCTAACAGCATCATGGGAGCCTCTGTTTGCTTCTTTATACTTTATTTTCCTAATTCTTTTTCATAGAACTAGTATTTTTCAACTCAGAAAAAACAGAAAAGCTTTTTTTCCATTTGGAGAAGAAACCCAGTCACTGCACTCCACTCCACAGCACCTTTGAAGGTTTAAATGACACGGCGTATGGCAGTGCCACGTGTGGTACAAAGGGGAGGCCTGCTATTATCATGGCCACCGCAGTCCCACTTTATAGGACCTGTTCTTTGAACCTACATAGTCTGAACCTCTAGTACACGTATTTGCCCTTGAACCTTGGGCTGAACCTTAAGGGCGGGGTAGAGCTGGGGGCTTGCAGGAGAAACCAGATGGGTATAAGAGTCCACAGGCTGCAGGCAGTACAGGACTGCTGGGCACTAGCTCACTGGGGCTGTGTTTATGAGGCTTACTGCCTGCTGGGCCTCAGGGCCGCTAGCCAGGGACACCTAATGGGCGTAACAGAGCCCCCTCCTCTCACCACCCTCAAAGATGGAATGTTCTGAATTCCTCCTTGTGTGGAACCCCCCCCAAGGCCTCTCCTGGGTTCACAGAGGTCACCACACAAAAGCCCAGCTGGAGTTTTTGACACACACACACATACACACACACACACACACACACACACACACACACACACACACAC
>NW_007259569.1:658979-739376 GCF_000164805.1 Carlito syrichta | reverse complement strand
TTAGCTAACTAGCTAGCTAGCTGTTTCATCCAACTGAGTTAACTCGTTAGCTACCTAGATAGCAAGCATACTCACCCAGTGTCCTCAACCCTTTTCCTAACTAGCTTGGTAACTGACTCAACGAGTTGACTTAATCCAATAGTTGCCTAGTTAACTAGGGGTTTCAGCCTAGAGACAACCCATAAGCTCACTAACTAGATAGGTGTATTCACCCACACACACACACACACACACACACACACACACACACACACACAACCCACCAAACCTTTTTTTTTTTTTTTTTAAGTATCTCAATCTTTCCCAGCCTCCAGGGGTTTAATTCTGATCTGTAATAAGTCTTTGACCCAAGGCTCAGATTTGCAGATGGATTTTGCAAAGCTGTGGTTAACAATTAGAAATCCTTTATCACCTCAGCCCGTGGCCCCTTGTACTTTGCTCCCCTCCCTCAGGATCCCTTTCTTCCTCTTCAGGGGCATCTCTCCCTTCAAGACTCTGCAAAAGAACTACTCTGTAAGTATCTCAATCCTGATTTAGTTGCTTTTAAATTCACTAGGTGGGCACTTTTCCTTCCTAGTTGTTATCTATTTAGCCCATGGTGGAGCCAGGCTGAGCCACCCTGGATTTCTGAACAAAGGATACTGGGGTGGGAGGTTGGAGAATTCCGGTGACACTGGGTTGGTTGTATTTGTTTCTTTGAAGCTATCAAAAAAGATTCCACTCTTTAAAACTACAGGGCCAGAGGAAGCACTCTTCAAATAAAGTAATTTCTGGCTGGGGCTTTTGGGGGCAAAAGGACCGGGATAAAAATGGGAGGAAAGGAGTCACTGGTTTATCTGTCTGCCTAACTCGGGGGTGGGGAGCTGAGGAGGGCCAGACGGGTGCTCTCTCACTCCTCGACATGAAGTCTCAGGAAGGCAGCAGAAGGTAGGTTCCTGAGGAAAGTAATCAGGTCTCCCCTTGAAGCCCTTAAATGACTCTCTCCCACTAGTCTACAAATCTGTCATTAGAAATTCCTTCTTTGGTCTGAGGCATGATTCTCTTCATGCACCCTCCTTGAAAATGGAGTTGAAACCATAACATTCACAGCACTTCTAGCTGGGGAGATTTTAGGTGATTTTTGTTTTCTAAATCCTGCCTTTCTGTGTTTTCCAGTGTTCCAAAGTGATAATGCTTTGCTTTGATGGTTAGGACAAAAATAAACTTCTTTTTAAAACAAAATAATTAGAAAGTCTCTCAATCCAGTTGCAATTCTCTGAGCATCAACTGATGCAGAATGAAAGGTGAACTGCTCCAAGGACAAATGTTCCAGAAAGTAGGGCCTCAAAGGAATGGCTTGCCACCTACTAGAGCCCTTGGCAGCTGGGGCTGAGGTTCAGAGAGGGGGGCAAGTATCTTAGTTCTCTGAAGAGAAGTGAGATTAAGGGATGGAGAAATGAATTTGACTGACAGAAGAGGGCTCTGGTGGCTTCTATTACCTCCAGGAGGCCACACTAGGTCCTTTCTTGAGCCTAAGAACCCCATGACCTCTCCCATGCAGCCTTATGAGGGTGCCCCCAGAGAAGGGATATCATCTGCAAGACTCTTGGGGCAAGAGATGGGGAAAATAGCAGAGCAGGAGCTGCTGTCAGTCTTGACCCTCCTAATCCTCTCCTGCAGCTCAATCTTCTTCCTGAAGGAAGATTTGGGAAGGATCCTAAGTGAAACCTTCCTGTCCAGCCCTTGGACCAAGGAGTATGTTGACTCATGCCCAGAAGACAAATTCAGTTGGCAAGGCCTAGGGTTCTCTGTACCTCCAGAGCAGCCAGTGCTTAGCTTCTAGGAGAATCCCTCATAGAGAAGTTTATTGTAAAGCTGCCTGCTGCTAATAACAGCTCTTCAGCCTTCTGTATTTGTCAAAGTGGCTTCCTGTCCCCATTACCTTATTTGAGACTCATAACCCTGGAAATGAGCAAACTAAGGCCTAGAAAAGTTAAGGACTTCCTCAACAGGTTCCAGGCAGAACTACGACAAGAAACCCTTTTGATCCTCATGCTAGGAGCCTTTATCTATACCCTGTCTGTCCTAGTCTCAACTGCTCATCAGGCAAACAAAAAAACAAAAACCTGGCTGAATCTAGCCTGGTTCACCACCCAACCACTTGCCATTGGTTGACCCTGTCTTCCTGACCCTAGCTGAAAGCAAACCCTCCCATGGGGTCATTCAAATGAGCTCCAACAACTTGTTCTTCCTGCTGCCCAGTTATGCCAAGTCAGACTCTCTAGAGATTCCAAGCCTCAGTGATAGCATTTTATTGACTCTACTCTCACTCTGCCTCAAAATACTTCCCTACTTCTACTTAGCCAGGACTGTCTCTGGGGAGAGGTGCTCCTCTCAGGAGCACTGTTGATGCCCATGGGAAACTCGAGCTTGGTTCTTCTGCTGCCATCTCAGGAAGGCTGAAACAGAAGCTGCTCCTCTGGGAGGCAGCAGGTCTTTCCCTTGAAAACCTCAAGACATTTCACCAACTCTTACCTAAAGCTCAGATACCAGCAGAAGGAACAAAGGAAAAGTATTTAAACCAGGCTGGGTAAGAAGAGGGAAGTGCCCAAGGACAGTTTCAAAAGAGAGAATGAATCCTGAAGGATGACTAGCAACTTTCCAACCAAATGGTGGATAGTAGAACAGCTTCTCTAAGGGCTTGGAGATAGAGACAAAGGAAAATTCAGAGAAATTAAAGTGCTTAGTTACGACTGGATCATGTGTGTATGTGCAGGAGAATAACACATGAGACTGGAGGCTAGCAGGGAGCAATGAGGCTACAGAGAAAAGCAGGGTTCAGACAATAGTGGGCTTTCCTGGATTCTTGGCCTGGAGAGTTAGAATTTGATCCTGAAGGCACAAAAGAGCTCCTGGAGCTTTTTAAGTATGGCAAAGGATGAGATGACAGTCATGATCTGATTTCCACTTTAGAAAGATGCACTACTGGATGGGTCATTGATTGCAGGAATGGGGCAGAAGTAGAAAGAGGAAGACCAATTTGAGGTACCTAAGAGATTTCCTAATGGAGAAGAAAAGATGGCTGTATGGTCTTAAGGTTTGGGCAGTGGAGATGAAAAGTGGATGGACTCATAGTTTGTTTTTAAGGTAGATTTGACAGGACTCCATAATTAATTATATATCCAAAAAAGGTGATGAACCAAGGATTACTGGCTTGAGTTATTGGGGATAGGGAACACTATATGAGGAGTAGTTTGAGGGTGAGGAGAGAAGAGGACAGATGACGTCAGCTTTGCAAATGTTGAATTTGAGATGCCATTAAGATATTCAGGTGGAGCCATTCCAAATGCAGTTGACAAATCTTGAGTTCAGGAGAGAGATCTATGGCACAGGTATGGATTCAGAGTCACTGGCATGGAGACAAAATAGATGAGATCACCCATGTAAAGTGCAAAGAATAAGAAAAGCAGTCTAGATGAAGCCTTGGGGTTGGAGGAATAGTTAGATTTAAAGAGTGGGCAGAGGAAGAGGAACTTATAAAGGACCTAGAAGAATCATTTTGAGGAGTAGGGAAAACAGTGGTGCTACAGAAAATAAGGAAGAAGACAGTTTTATGAAGAAGAGGAACACGATGAGATGACAGAGAGATAATCTCCCTCCCCACCACTCATCAAATGTTTATTAGCTCCTGTTCTGCACTACTTTGTATCAACATTTGCATTATCATAGTCAACACTGGTGAACAGAATTGACTATCAACCATACGCCCAATTCTGCAGAGGCACAATAGAAGTATTTTGTTTGTTTGTTTTTGGAGACCTGGTCTCACTCTGTCACTCTGGCTGGAGTTTAGTAGTGTGAACATAGCTCACTGTAGCCTTAAATTCCTGAACTCAAGTGATCCTCCTGCTTCAGCCTCCCCAGTAGCTGAGACTACAGGCACATGCCACCACACCTGGCTATTTATTTTTATTTTTTTAGAGACAGGTCTTGCTATGTAGCCCAGGCTGGTCACAAACTCCTGCCCTCAAGTGATCCTCCTGCCTTGGCCTCCTAAGTAGTTAGGACTACAGGTGTGTGCCACCATGCCTGGACCAAAAGTTTAACATATGTTTTTTCATCCTCAAATTGTTTAGAATTTGGTTGAAGAGACAAAATATTCAACAAATGCATAGATAGATGATAGATAGATAGATAGATAGATAGATAGATAGATAGATAGATAGATAGACAGATAGATAGATGGATAATGGTGAAACTCTACTCTCTGTCCCTGTGTCTCTGTCTCTGTCTCTCTCTCTTGCTCTCTCTCTCTCCCTCCCTCCCTCCTTTCCTTTACCTCTTTCTTCCTCTGATCCTCCGTCCTCTTCTCAGTCTTCTTTCCCAATGTTGGGCAGCACTTTTCTGACCCTTACATTCAAGTATCATTGACTCATTTAGGAAGTCCCTATCTTATAGTCATATGGAGACCCTCAAGCCTCTTGACTGCTTGTATTAACTCATTAAGAAGACATATTCGGAAATGCTGCTCTGGGTTAAGCACTATGTGAGGCACATAAGACACAGAGTTAAATAAGGTAGAATGACTGCTCTCAAGTAGCTCCCATACTGATGGGGATGAATAAGAGTTTAAAGAGGAAATTGCAATATAGTGCAAAGAGTACTATCTCTATCTCAGTGTTGTCGTCTATACAATAGGGATTATTAGTACCTACCACAAAAAAAAAATCTTGTGATGATTAAACGAGTTAACACATGTAAAGTGCTTATCATGGTCACATAACAAACACTAGATAAGTGTTGCTATTATTATTGTTACTATCACTATGATAGAAGTAATAAACACAAGATGCTGAAAGAACACTTGACCCAGGCTAGAGTAAGAGACATCTGAGCTGAGTCCTAAAAGAGGAGAAGGCACTGAACATAGGAAGAAGAATTCAGGACATTCCACTTAGAACAGCTTGTTCTCAGATTTGGGAGCACAAGATCACATGACATGACTGAGGAACTGAAAGTAATTTAGTTCAGCAAGAATATAGGGTACGAGAAGGAGAATGGCAAGAGATGAAGCTTGAGAGGTCATGGAGTACAAAAAGTTTGGACTTGATCCTTTAGCCAATGGGGAGCCATTGGGATGTTTTATGTAGAGTAGTGACATGATCAAATTAATGTGTTGAAAGATCACCTTGGCAACAGTCTGAAGAAGGAATTGAAACTAAGACCAGTTAGGAAGCTGTTGCTATACTCAAGGTGAGAGAGAATGATGAAAACCTGGACCAGGAAAGTAATGGAAATGGAGAGAATGGAGCCATAGATTTGAAGTATATTCAAGAGGTAGAACTGATGGGACAAAGTAACTGTAGGATGCAGGAGATAATGCAAGAAAGGTGACAAGGATTTTGGTCCAGCACAAGGGGATAGATAGAGGTATCAGTCATTGACCACAGAGCATCCAGAAAAGAATTGTTTGGTGAAAGGTACAATGAAAGAGGCAATGTTCTTATGGGTATGTCGAATTTGAGGCGCCTATATTTCCGTGTGGACATTTTGACTAGGTGATTGCTCTGCCAATCTTGAAGCTCAGGAGGGTCCAGGTTGAAAATTCAGATTGGGAGAGCCAGTGGATGGGTAGCAGATTAAATTCTGTGGGCAGATGAGTTTGCTCAGAGACAGTGTTGAGTGAGAAAAGGATGGACTTCTGAGGAACACTCACATTTAAGAGATGAATAGGAAAAGAAAAATATTGAAAAAGACTAAAATGAAATAGCCAGATTATTATAATGGGTTGAAAAATTAGTGAGTTGGAGGGTCATGTAGAGAATGGGGAGAAAGGTGTGCCCTAGACTCTTAGTATCCTGAACCTTGGCAAGAGTAGAGGTCCTTGGACACTGCAAAAATCCTGTACAGCTCTGAGATTCCAAAGGATTGGCTCAGATGCCTGCCTCTTACAAAGTCCCCTGCTCTAGAGCAGCTACGCTTTCCTCTGTCTGCCCTAGTGCCCCATACAGATAGCCCAGGGAATTTCAGGACTCCCTCCAGACCCTGGAACCTTTGTTCCAGGGTGCTCCTTCATCATCTGAAAGACTGATGGTGAAGGTATCTATTAGGACTAGTGGGAGCATCTACTAGGAGACCAGGTATGAAATATCTGTGTGTGTTATACATTCAGAAGGGTCTTAGCTAGCTTTCAGAGGGGGGTTTGGACAGGGCTGGGAGGATCTGAATTCTCAGAGAATGGACAGAAGGCTTTGTTGCCTGCCCCAATCTGCCCTGGATAACATTTTCACTATGGGCAGGATAATCCAGGGCTAGGTCACTATTCTCTAGGCCCCTGGAGATTCAAGAAACCTCTAACAAGATAGAGTCCAAAGCTATATTCTAGGACCTGTTCTTCCTGATGTAGTCCCCTGAAGTTTGACCTCAGTCTGCAATTGAGGGGCCCTGTGGCACTGTTGCTTGGCAATGTGTTAAACAGTAGGCCTTAGAGACCAGCACTTAAATTAATACAGCCACCACAACTGCCACTGCCATCACTACCTTCCTGGAAAGTAGCCACCTGTCTGACCCCTGATTTTGTCTAGCTGCCAGTATAAGACATGTGCCTACGCAGGAGGCGATGACATTTTGGCTCCATGTTCAAAGTTTTTGTTTTTTTTTCCCCTTTCTCATGTGTTATTTCCAAAGATAACAAAGGTCAAAAGGCATTCAGCATTTTCTGGTTTCTCATAAGCTTCTGGTCAATATTTAATCTGGTTTATGGATTTTTTTTTTAGGTCTTCTAGATGCCTTCTTGAGCCTGCGTGTGGCCACCCACAGACACTTTAAGGAGTCAACCTGGCAGAGACACTGTGAGATGAGGAATTAAAGCCTAGATCCAAGGAGCAATAGCTGAAGCCAGAAGACAAGAAAGTGGGTCCTGAAGACGCTTCTACTGAGAGGTCTACCATGGCCTCTCTTGGCCTCCAACTTGTGGGCTACATTCTAGGCCTCCTGGGGCTGTTGGGCACACTGGTTGCCATGCTGCTCCCCAGCTGGCGAACAAGTTCTTATGTTGGTGCCAGCATTGTGACGGCAGTTGGCTTCTCCAAGGGCCTCTGGATGGAGTGTGCCACACACAGCACAGGCATCACCCAGTGTGACATCTACAGTACTCTTTTAGGCTTGCCCGCCGACATCCAGGCTGCCCAGGCCATGATGGTGACGTCCAGTGCAATCTCCTCACTGGCCTGCATTATCTCTGTGGTGGGCATGAGATGCACAGTCTTCTGTCAGGAATCCCGAGCCAAAGACAGAGTGGCAGTAGTGGGCGGCGTCTTCTTCATCCTTGGAGGCCTCCTGGGCTTCATTCCTGTTGTCTGGAATCTTCACGGGATCCTGCGGGACTTCTACTCACCACTGGTGCCTGACAGCATGAAATTTGAGATTGGAGAGGCTCTTTACTTGGGCATTATTTCCTCCCTGTTCTCAATGGTAGCTGGAATAATCCTCTGCTTTTCCTGCCCATTCCAGAGAAATCGCTCCAACTACTATGATGCCTACCAAGCCCAGCCTCTTGCCACTAGGAGCTCTCCAAGGCCTGGTCAACCTCCCAAAGTCAAGAGTGAGTTCAACTCCTACAGCCTGACAGGGTATGTGTGAAGAACCAGGGGCCAGAGCTGGGGGGTGGCTGGGTCTGTGAAAACCAGTGGACAGACCCCCCAGGGCCACAGATGAGGGACATTGCCACTGGATTGTGTCAGAAGGTGCTGCTGAGGATAGACTGACTTTGGCCATTGGATTGAGCGAAGGCAGAAACAGGAGCTAGTGTGACTGTATGTAGGTTGAATTGCCAAGGATGCTCGCCACGCCAGTCTTTCTGTTTCCCTCACCTTGTCCTCTCCCATCCTGAGTCCCCAACCCTCAATTTGGTACCCCACTCCCCTACCTTTAGCTCGACCCTAGAGGCTCCCTTCACCCTTTGGTTTACCTGGGAATTCATCCCAAAACCCACTAATCACATCCCACTGACCCTCTATGATCAAAGACCCTCTCCCTCTGGCTGAGGTTGGCACTTAGCTCACTGTTGGGGATAGGGAGAAGGATAAGTGGTGGCTTTTATGGGCATAGTTCTAACCTCCTTCTTAAGCCTCTCTTCAAAGAAACTGATTGATCAGTAATAGGCCCTGGAACCTCCATCCCACTCTTGTTATGACTCCACAGTGTCCAGACTGGTTTGTGCATGAACTGAAATAAAGCCATCGCATGGTATCCAGGGAATAGAAAGCAACTGGGTGCAGGATGAGAAAATGGGAAGGCATCCCAGTATCAAAAAGTAGACCAGGACTATTTTCCAGGGCATTTCCCAGAATTCCCTCACATTTGTGGGTCGGGGATCAAGTCTGCGGCTTGAGGAATGCACAAGGAAAGAAGATATGGTGAAAACTCAGGTGGCAGCAGACTGACTCCACTGAGGAATTGCCTCAGAAGTTGCAGTCCCAACTTCCGCTGAGACCCCTTCCTCCCTCTGGGATGCCTGACCTGGCCTTCTGCTGAAACCACAAGGTTAAGGGCCCTAGGCAATGGTTTCCTTAGGAATAGTAAACCAGTTTTTCTAGAGACAGCCCTTGTCTGGGGAATGACAGCATGAGTGCTGTGGAGTACTGAGGAAGATACCACTCCTCGATGTGGCTGGGAAAGAATAAGAACTTTGGTATCTAAGAAGTTGCATGGGCATGTGTGGTGGCTCCAATGGGTGTTTCTACTGTGTCAGAAAAAGGCAGCCCAACCCCCAGAGTCGTCAGGCCTATTGGAAAATCAGCCCCAAAGATTGAGATCAGGCCCCCTGGGATCTACCCACAGAGTGCTAAAGAGTCTCTGAAAGACTGAAAGACCACAGCACCAAACGGGCCCCTTCTCATTCTCCCCACCATCCATCAGAAGATATTCCAGAGTTGCTAGAGGACATCCAAGGGCTCCAGCGTGGCACATTCATGTCCAAGGTCTGAGTGATAGCTGAGCCGCTGCCTGGGATTACAGTCAGGGTGGAAGAGTAGAGAATGGTTCTCAGGAAGACAGTTCCATCTCTGAAATCTGAAAACCAACCGTTCCCCCTGGAGTGGGAGTAGGGGCCATAAACCGAAGACATTTTTCTTTGCCAACTTAGGCATGAGCAGCTTCTGAAAACTCCAGTACACTCCCACAAGCCTGTATCAGTAGAAGGTGCCCATTTATCATGCCTAACATGCCTTTCCTGTATCCACATTCTTGCCTATATTCCCGCTGTTATCCCAGCCTGGAAGGCCTCCTCACCTTAGTCAAGTCCTCCTTATGTTTGGAGCACTTGTTCAGAGTCACCTTCCTTATTGAGCGTTCTCTGACCACTCCGTTCCTCCCCTACCCCTCCCTCCTCCAACCCTCAATATATAAAATTGCTTCTTGATGCTTATTATTCACAACTTTTGATTGATAGTTACCTTTTCATGTGTGTGTCTGATCTCACAAGTATATTGTAAATTCTTGGAGGGCAGGGGTCATATCTTAGACTTCTCTGTATCATCCAGACTATCTGTAACAGTGCTGGGCACACAGTAGGTGATCAATAAACACTTGTTGATTGAGTAACTGTTTTATTGATTAAAAGGGATCCAGACAGGGCAGGTAAGACTGGAGGGATTTGGACTAAAGGGAGGGAGGTTGGGTGGAAGCTGGCCTTTCTCTCCACAGGGTGGATAGAAAATTCTAGACTTTACTGGAAACAATTAGAAAGCATAACAATCCCGCTCCTCAAGGGAACTCTAACCTCTTTACCTTGTCCAGGGCCCTTCCCTTTTCACAATTGTTTCATTTAAGTTATTTGCTAAATTATTATGTTTTGTATTCTTTTCATTCTCTGAACCACTATTAAGGAAAGGTGAAATAGATCTGATTGTCTCCATTTGGCAGATGGGGAAACTAAGGCCCATACAAGTATAGATTTTCCCAGGGCTACACAGCTGGTGTTAGTTCCCCAGTCTCCTGACTCCCCAAATAGGATCCTACTGATTCAGTATTACTCACATCCAATAGGAAGAGCCATCTGGAGGTCCACAATCTGCCTGGGGAAAGTAACTTATGGCCAGTCAGATAACAATGAGGGTGCACAGGGAAAGGACTCCCATGAGGGTGACCTGGGAAAACAGGACCAATTCACCAAGTACACACCTGGAACTACCCCTCTTGCCATGCTGGCCAGTAGGCCAGCTTGGGGCCAGACGGCTGTCCCACCAGGGTGATGCTTACATTTGAATAAGACACGGCACCTCAGTTCCAATTCCTCTAACTCTGAAGATGTGGGAGTTTGAGAGGCCGGTGATTTGGCCCTGTTCTAACTTCACTGGGCATTAACAAAGCCTCTTTCATAAGAGTATTAACTGTGGCAACACTGACAATAATGGGTCCCCCTACAGGATTCAGCTTAACCAGTCCCTGGACCTAGAGGGTCTGAGCACATAGGAGCCTGTTATACTCGATACTACACTTGTACTTCTGAAGTGGGCCTTCTTTGTTGTACAGGCTAAAATCCCAGCATCCAAACCTATTTAGAGGGAATAGCAGCAGCAGGACAAGCAGAGAGAGAGAGAGGGCTCTCTGGACAGAAGCTTGACAAGGGGTCATGTCTCTGGTCTGACAGTAAGAACCCTAGAGCCCTTGACTGAGGGAAACTGGAGGTTGGAAAATAGGATTGCGTTGCTGGCTCTGCTGTGCTGAGTGGGCATCAATCAGGTATAGGGTCTGATGACCTACCATCTGGCTGCCAAAGTACTTTCAGATCCACTGATTTCACTGCATCTTTTAAATACCCCAGTGAAGCAGGTCTCTACAGGAGACAAAATAGAGACCCAGAGAGGTGGGTTAATTTCAAATTACAGAGTGTCACAGTCTGAACATAAGCTTGGGAACTCTTTGGAGCAATGTGGACCCAGGATTCTGGTCTCAAGAGGTGTATGAGGGCATGTTGCTCTTCAAACTCCTTCAGCCTTCATGTCCCTGTCTGCTACAGGAATATAAGGACCTTTGAGGAAAATGGGCACAAGCTTACCTTCAACTTAGAATGAGACTGGCCTGGAGGGGTTCTCCTACCTTGGTTAATCTGGGAAGTTTCAGCAGGAGTTAGAAGTTCATCTTCAACTAAAAAAGCCAGGGAAGATCTAACAAAGAGCAACTGTTCCCTTTGGTTGGTTGAGTAAGAAAGGCTTTGCTCTAAGTAGTTTCCTAGAAATCTTCCTGAGCTCTGGTTCCAAGGCAAACATTTTTCAGCTTCACCTCATTGCCTTCCCTCATAAAGTAATTTAGATTAGTCATAGACCTAGGGGATAGTGAAGGCCATTGTGTCTATGCTCCAGCCTCATGGCTCTGACCCTTGCACAAGAAGAAATATTTCTGCCCTCCCTCATTCCTCTGATAATGATGTGACTCATATTTTCTCCCCTGTGAAGCCCTAGTGACCTACTGCTATGGGATCATTAATGGGGGTGAAAGACTAAGACTGGCTTCTTAGCGGAAAAGTAAGCTCCACCTTTCTGAGAGACCTTCATCCAGCCAAACAGCCAAGCAGCCATCTTGCAGCCAGCCCACACTAACTGAACTCTTACTGTGTCAGGCGATATGCTAACGGCTTTGAGGGTGACAAGGGTGAACAAAGTAAAGTCTGTGCCTTGTAGAAGCTGACAGCTAATCTAGAGGAGATAAGACACACACATCTGTGGTACAAAGCAAAATGCAGACTGTCCTATGAGAGACAAGAAAAAAGAGACATAAATAGGGGTGTCAAGGACTGAGAAAAATAGTAACGTAAGGCCTCTTAAGTTCCACTCCATGTGAAATGAGGGCCTGGTACTTCATGAGCTTCCGGGGGAAGGATGATCATAAGAAACTGCAGCTGAAGGGCTGTGGAAAACTGAGAAAGAGGCTGAGAGCAGTGCTAAGAAGGTAACAGGGGCCAGGCACGGTGGCTCACACCTATAATCTCAGCACTTTGGAGGCTGGGGCAGGAGGATTGCTTAAGCCCAGGAGTTTGAGACCAGCCTAGGCAACATAGTAAGCCCTTGTCTCTACAAAAAATGCAAACATTAATTGGGTGTGGTGGTAGCACATCTGTATTCCCAACTACTCAAGATGCTGAGGTGGGAGGATCATCTGATCCCAGGAGGTTGAGACTGTGATGAGGAGGGATCATGCCACTGCACTCACTGCAGTTTGGGAAACAGAGTGAGACCCTGTCTCAAAAAGAAAACAAACCAAACAAACAAAAAACAAAGACAGGAAGAATAATATATACTGCACAGCTAACCAGAACCCTTGTGAATTTGCTTCATAGGACCCCTAAGAGGCTCCGAGAGAGGGAGTGACCCTGGAGTTCAGTCTCTTCTTCTTCATCTCCTTCCCTTGGGCAGGAACTTGCTGAGGGCAGCAGAGGCAGTACCCATGCAAGTAGCCAGGGGCTTTTGGTTCTGGACTAGAGGAGAAACACAGGCATGGGGGAAGGGAGAGAGGGGAGAGGAGAGCGTAGTGCTAAAGGAAGGCAATGAGGCCTTTCAGGGCCAACTGTTACCTCCCACTCAGCCCTGGGCCCATGGACAGGGGATTATTTCGTGCCTGCAGCCACCCACTCTGGGACACAGAGGCCCAAGCTGGGAAGTGCATGTGCTCCTCCTCAGCTGGCTGAAGCCTGGCCTTCGCCCAGATTGGTCTCCCTGCCCAAGCGGCTCCGGCTTTGATGAGAGATTCTATTATCTCAAGAGAGAAAAGAACCTCAAACAGGAAGTCCAGCAGGTTATCTCTCTCTTCTGTCCTAAGTGGTGGCTCACTATATACTGCGATGTGATCACTGATAAAATATTAACAGGCTGCTATCAGGCACAGTGACACAGTGGCTATAATCTGACCACCTCCTCCCACCCACAACCCACCACTTTCCTGGGAATTGCAGTCCAGGAATTCTTAGTTCATTCTCACCTACAATTTCCTGCTCTGGGCCTCATTGCTACAGAAGACAAGCAGAAGTGTCTTAGAGCTTGACAAAGCAGGAGGCCACCATGCAAGGGCACACCACCAGGTCCATTTTAGGAGAGAGCTGCTGCTCTCCTGTCTTCCCTTAAGTCCCATTCTGCAAGAATAGCAGCCTCACTGCTTTACAAGTCACTTCCTGGTGTGTGTGTGTCGGGGGGAGGTAGGCCTTGAAGAACTTACTGTTTGCAAATGCTCATGACTTTGCAAAGATAACATTGAAGATGCTCACGAGCTTTTAAAAAGATAATAGGGAGTATGACGGGATGCGAAATGAGACACCAAATGAGGACCAATGTAGCAGGTGAGCCAGCACTTGAGTGGCATCTCCTATTCTCCAACACTGTTTACAAAGTCTGATATTTGACAAAGTTCTGTGTGCGCTGCTCAGGAGAAAGGCCAGTTACACCAAAAGTACAAAGAAAAGATGCTCTTTGCAACCTTTTCATCTGAATTTATTTCTGGAATTACCCAATGAGATGCAAGAGGATGGATCAGCATTCCCCACAAGGGACTTATGATATTGTGAAGACTCTACCCCCTTGGTTTAAAGGCAATGAATGCCTTGGTTAAAAAACAAGTATAATTTCATGGGACGAGAAACACATTTGGCCCAATGATCAGGTATTAATGCCAAAATCTGCACTAGTTTCTCAGGTTAGCCCTAAAAGGAGCTAGAAGAGTTCAGTGGGTTTTTAAAAATAGAATAGCAACTCAGAGACAATGGACACTGGGATTTGGGGAGGCAGGGGACTTCTCTGAGTAGCACACTCTTTAAATGATTTGACAGTTTCAAACATGAAGATGAGGTAGACATCCAGAATAGGCAGACAGAATGAAAAAGGTGGTGCCATTCTCCTGTTGGCAATTTCAGAGGCACCTCGTATGGTTAATTTTACTCCTCTGTGTGTAATAATAAACCAATATGTTCTCAAGTGTCACTTTCTCACTCCCCAAGAGACTTGTCCAACTCAGCACTATCTAGGGAGGGGGGATTCAAAGCAGCCAGTGAGAACACCCATGTGCAGAGGCCAACAAGTCCAAGACCTCCTGGAGTGTAAGAATAGGATCCTGATGGCTGTTTTGATATCAGGAAAGCTGCCAAGCGACAGCTGTGAGTGGAAAACTCAGTCAAGAGGAAATGAATTTCCACGTTGTTTGGAGGGATATTCGTTACATAAGTGAACAATTTCCTGATCATGAGGGCAGTTAAACATTGTGTGGGATTATGAAACTTTCTTCCTTGGAAATTCCTATTAGTGTGGGCTGGCTTTACCATTTCTCCATTAAAAAAGAAGAAGACAAGACTAATCGATAGACAGTATGGTGTAATGGGAGGCAGTATGGTTTGGGCTCTGGAGTTTGACAAATCTGAGTTTGGATTTTGCCTCTGCACTCTAGCTGGGTGGTCTTGGGAAAACCATTTAAATTCTCTACACTTTAGTTTCCTCATCTGTAAAATGCAGATGATACCTACCTCTCAGTGCGGTTATAGCATATAGTAGGTTCTAACAAATGGTTAACTGCTATTATCTGAGTATACTGGTGACCTAAAGAGAAAAGCCAAAGTCACACCAAAATGAGTGTCTTTGGGGGACGGGGCAGATAACAAAGTCTATTTTCTACCACAAATCTGAACCTATGTTAGCAAGGGAATAGTCTTTCCTAGTTCAAAACTTCTTAAGAGTGTTCCCAAAAGTCTGAATACCTTGAAGACTTTGGATGGACTTCCACTCATAAGATTCTGTTCACAGAAGCCAGAGAGAAAGCAGACTTTAGAAGATGGAGAAGGCAAGAATAGTGATGGCTTTCGCTCAAATCTGTGAAAATTTGGGGTAGGACAGGACCAGGTCCCAGGGCTAGAGAAAAGCTCAGTCCAAGGTGACTTACCAAATGTAGGGACAACTGGGGAGATGCCAACAGCCACTTTCCTAATTCATAGCCTCTGAACGCTCCATTATTAAGCATATTTAGCATGGCTCCTCTTACCCAACCCTTGGTTCATTCTGTTTCTTGGGCTCCAAATGGGATGATTCGCTTTCTCAAACCCTCTTGGGTGTTTCTGTATTCACCACCCCCCATCTAGTCTTGGGATTTTGCTTATACTATTTCTATACTTGGAAAACCCTACCCACACACCACCACCATTCCAATCCTTCCAGGTTTCCAGGGACAGACCTTCTGTAACACTTTCTGAGCCTCTTCCTAAAGTCATCTTGCCTGCCTCTGAGACACAATGTGCAGATATATGCAGTGTGTCTGGTATGTAGAAAGCAACCAAAACATTTGCACTATTTTATTTAAAAGCGGGTTGGGACTTTCTGGTAATTCACATTAAAATTTTGGGTTATAGGGATGGAGGCAAGTAACAAAACAAATTTCTTCTGCAGAGTTTATTTTCCATTAAAAAAATGAATGTCACGTATGTCTCACTTGACAAGCTTTCAAATACACAGACTAAGTCAATTGTCTTCTTCCAGTTATCTAGTTTACTATCCAAATATGTGCCCTACCTTTTGATTCAGAAAATATGGTTCCTGAATGTCCTCCTTTGCCTAATAGAAGCTGAGTTAGGGATATCCTTTTTATGAAGCATAAGTCATTCTTTTGGGGGAAATTACACTTGACTTAGCCTGAGCTCACCCCCAGCATTCCTGCGTAGTCCTGAATAGACCTCCATGCTTCACTCCTGCAGAAGGGGTTTTAACTCAGCACAGAATTCTGAAAAGATGTTCTATCTGGAGAATGCCCATGGAAACTAAGAGCTTGACAATTAAGCCTCTAGCTCTGAATTGTTAGTCCAGAAAATTGGCTATCCCTGAGCCTGGACAAGCAAATCTTCCTGTCCCCCGGAGTTACAAGGTGTCTGGTCCTCTTCCAGGTGCCCAGAGTTTATGTTCATCTGACAAGCATGTATTGACCTCCTAACATGTGTCCAGAACTTGTTTCCTTGAGACTTATTCTTTGTTCTTTGTTTGTGGATATCTCCTCTTTTTTCTCTTGAAATAAACTTTTTTTTTTTTTTTTTTTTGAGTCAGAGTCTCACTCCATCACCCAGACTGGAGTGCCGTGGCCACTCCCAGCCACCGCAGCCTCGATCGGCTGGGCTCTGGCAATCCTTCCGCCTCAGCCTTCCAAGTAGCTGGAACTACAGGCGCATGCTACCACGCCCGGCTAATTTTTTTTTTTTTGCAGAGATGAGGTCTCGCCACGTTGTTCTGGTGGGTCTTAAACCTGCGAGCTCAGGCAATCCACTCACCTCAGCCTCCCAAAGCGCTGGGATTACAGGCTGAGCCACCGAGCCCGGCTGAAATAAACTATTAACTACTGAAAAAAAGTAAACAAAAAACCTCCTCAAGTTTTCTGTTTAGTTTTCACTCTCGAGATCTGGTCTCTACATCCTTCTCCTGGTTTTCTTCTGTGGTTCTCAGTACTTAAAAACTGTGTGCTAGGGAGCCTTCTTTTGATAATATTCAGAATGTTTACAATAATTCCATATTCCTTTCCCTCTTTGAAAGCCATTCTATTAATATATTCATATTAAAAAAACCAGCTACAGAGAAACACTAGGCAACTCCAGCTCACACCGATCGCCCCTCATAACTTATAGCACTTATTGTCTCAGTCTTTCATTTTCCATGTTTATGTCCAAGATTGTTATCCACCTCACTTATGCTATATTATCCAACCCTTTCTATGAACAAGGCACTGCTTTAGGCCCCTGAGGGAGATAGATGACAAAACAATTTCCATCATTAACAATCACTTATTGCTTACCTCCGGGTACTATGCATAGCCCAGGTATTATGATAAGCTCTAGGATACAGTGGTTGGCAAAAGCAGGGGTGTCACTTCCCATCATGGAACTTAGTGAAGAGGGCAGACTTGTGTTGTGTTAACCACTATATATCACACAAGAAGGTACCCAATAAACGTGTTGAACAAGTGAAAATAAATGACCAAATATGTAATTATAAATTGTGAGAAGTGTTATGAATTGAAGAAAACAGTGATAGAGTATAGGGTAGACAAAGAAAAAAGGCTGCCAAGGAAGGCCTATCTTATAGAACCTAAAGGACAAGGAATAGTCACCATGCCAAGGATGGGGATAAGAAAATTCCAGTGGAGGGAGCAGTATGCATAAAGTATGTTCCAGGAGAGGGAATAGCAAGGGTAAAAGCTCTGAGGTAAATAAGAGCTTGCATGTTTCAGTGGGAAGACCACAGTGAGCCAGGGTTAAAGTGGTATATGATGAAGGGTCACATGAGACAAAGTAGAAGTAGGCAGGGGTCTCATAGGATACTGGAAGAGGTCTAGATTTTATTCTAAGTGAAATGAGAAGTCATTTAAGGACTTTAAGCAGGGGAGTCACATGATCTGACTTGTATGTTTTTTAAAAGTACTGTCTAAGGTCGGGTACACTGACTCACGCCTATAATTCCAGCACTTTGGGAGGCCAAGGTGAGAGGACTGCCTGAGCCCACAGGTTCAAGACCTGCCTGGGCAACTTGGCAAGACCTCATCTCTACAATAAATTACAAAATTAGCTCGGCATGGTGGCGTGTCCCTGTAGTTTCAGCTACTTGAAAGACTGAGGCAGAAAGATCACCTAAGACTAGCAGGTCGAGGTTGCAGTGGCCATGAGCATGTCCACTGCACTCCAGCCTGGGCGACAGAGTGAGATGCTGACTCAGAAAAAAAAGTACTATCTATAGTGATAAGACTATGTGGGAACAAGACTGGAAGCAAGGACTCCAGTTAGGAGTTATGATGGTCTGTAGGAAATGATAGCAGTTTGGCTAAGGTAGCTGTGGTAAGCATGAGTAGAGTCAAGACATACTTTGGAGTAGAACTGACAAACTTGTTGACAAGCTGGATGTGGGGGATGCAAGAAGAAGAAAATTAAGGATGACTTCCAGGTTTCTAGCTGAAGCATCCAGGTAGGTGGAGGTGCCATTTTCTAAGATGAAGAAAATGGGGAGCGGGGGAGGAACAGTCCCTGTGTATGCCACTGTTTATTTTTAATATGTTTTATTTGAAATGCTTGTGAGACATGTAAGCATAATGTCAAGTAGACAGTTGAATATCTCTATCTGGAGCTTTCTAATAGGGAAGACAAGATAAGGAATTTTGTGATAAGAGCCTTATAAGTGAGATAAAACTTAAATGTTCAAAGAGAAATGTCAGGTCTAGCTGGGTTAATTGAAGGAATTTGCAGGGAAAAAAATATGATATCTAAGCCAAAGGAAAGATGATGAAGGAAAACATTTCAGGCAAAGGGAATGAAATAACAAAGGTGGAGGAGGAAATCTTAAGGCATGTTCAGAAACCAAAAAATAGTTCAGTTTGAATGGATGTGGCTTGTGTTTGGAATGTTTCAAGATGAACCTAGAAAGGCTGGTTGAAGCCAGATCACAAAGGGCTTTGAGCACCATGCTAGGGAATTTGTATTGCATTTGATGGTCAACTGGGAACATTAGCAAGTCTTTGAGCAGAGGCATGACCTGATGAAGTTGTTAAAAGCAATTTGGTGACATTGAGTAAGGTGGATTGAGGTGGTAGAATAGGAAGTAAGGGAGGCCATCTAATAATTTACTTAAATAATCAAGGTGTAAGGTAGTAAGGACCTAAATGTTGATTATGGCAATGGAAAGTTAAAGAGCAAATGTAAGAGGCATTTGAAAGAATTATGGTTAGGAAAGCCAGGAGTCGTCTACTTTTTTTCTCCTCAATGACTTTTGCCACCACACTAGATCATAAACTCTGGTAAGGCTGGGAGACACTTTTCAATCTTTCCACAGTGGCATTTACCATCAAAGATACCTCATGCTGGTATGGTTTTATAGTGATCACAAAGGGATAGCTCTGATATTGAAGTGAATGGACTCACACAGGTTAAGTGCTGCTGGAAAAAGCAGTGTGGGGCCCAGCCCACGGACCAGGGAATGGGCTGAGTAAGCACTAGTAAAGATGAGTTAAATTTTCCTGCCATTTTCCTTTAAAAGCCTAATTGCCTGTCCTCCTTCCTACTCTGCCCCTTTGCTCCCCCAACAAACACTCACACAGGCTGAGTCTTCAATGTTCTTAATTTTTTTCTCCACCAGACTTTCATTCATATTATCCATATCTGTGCAAAGTCCCACATCTTCACAGCCCCTATCTGATGAATAAGTATCACTGAAAGAATGGCTGAATGTGCTCTCCTTCCCTCAGTAATATTTACATTTAGATAACTGGGGTCTTGACTATCATAATCCAAATGTCTAAAATGAAAATTAATCTTGTGACAAGCTAAAGCTGTGGTGAGGTGGAGTGTAAGGGGGTCGGGGATATCTTTAAGTACTCATTCTAATGGTGAAACCTGGCTCTGGCCTCCCCTTATTCCCTGCAGTCTCACTGGACTATCCATGAGGGGCCTCCTTTCAAAGGAGGTAAAATAAGTTTGGAAACTCTTCTGAAGCAACTCTGCAGAGAAGAAACAGAATGAATATCCAAAACATTTCCTCTTGACTAGCTAATCCTTTTGCCATTGCTTAATCTTACCTCCCTTTTATTGTTTCTCCTCTACTTATTTTTCACTGTTGGCATATTTTTATGTGTTAATTGTTCAACGTCTTTTGAAGAATACCTTGAACTCTTTGGAGACTATGTACTGTATAAATATAATAAAGCAATGAATAAACTGTCTCTTTTTACAAGGGTAAGTTTTACTATTTCTGGTGACATGAGGTATTCCCTTTACTCAGCACTACCCTGTAGAGTAGGTAGGCACACTCTGAGGGACATCAGATAGATCTCTCTGCTTTAAAACTCTTCCCCTACTACCCCTGAAATTCTACAATTTGAATCATATATTTTTAAAATTTGACCCTTGAAGATTTATTTCTCAAAAACTCCTTATTAAAATAAAATATCAAAGGTGTAGATGAGTAAGCAGGTCATGATTTAACCTAGGTTCCCTTTTACATTAGCCCACCACTCCTACCAAACACATTTTTCGCATTTTAAATTTTTCTATGCCTTTGTTTATGCTGTTCTTTCAGAAGAAATACTAAATTTAACACAAATTAAAACTATAACATTACCTTATATTTTCACACTCTCATTTAATATCCAAAACTGAGCCTACATGATATTTTTAAAAACAATTTATTTTTTCCAATGTAAGAAGAATACAAGCTTAATATAGAAAATTTGAAAAAGGTAGGAGATAGCAAGAAGAAAAAATATCAACCATAGTCCTACCACCTAAAAAACACTCATTAACCATGTGCTCATGCTCATTCTCTAAACCTTATTTAGGTCCCATTTCTGGTGTGATGCCTTCCTTGAACTTCCTCTCCACATTTTCTATGTCCTTTTTGTATCACTTACTTGTACATATCATACGTTTTTGTGTATAGTTATTAACTTGATATATGTTGTGAGTTTCCAACTAGGTTGTTAGATCTTTGAAAGTTGAAACCATGAGTTACACTTCTTAGCTTATCCCAAAACACCTGGTACATTGGACCCAGTATATGCTGACTGATTTAACCTAAATGTATGCAAGCCATTTCAGAAAGGATATGAAATGGGCCAAGTATCTAGGTCATGAAAATTAAAGCATTTAGGTCACCGAGCTTGGTGACTACTGCTTTTCTGTCCCTAGACTCTTGAAAGCCTGTTTAACAGGCCTCTTTCTCCACATCAAAACTAAATAAAAGGCAGACTGTCTAAGAGCCAGGATTTACACAAAGAATCTCCATATAAGGCATAAAGGTATGAGAGAGAGAAAGAGAAAGATGTAGGAGAGGGACGGAAGGAGGAGAGAGGGAAGGGAAGAGGAGGGGAGGGAGAAGAGAGGAAAAAAGAGAGGAGAGGAGAAGAGAAGGGTAGAAAAGAAGGGTAGAGAATGGCAGAAGAAGTATACAGAGTCTGGTGCTCAATCCAATATGTGATTTGCCTCCAGCACTGTGTACAGGATCCCATCCACTTGTTCTGAGTCATACCCGATCTCACGAAGCTCCAAGTGAGGGAGGACAGAAGTAAGAAGATAGCTGACGTGGATACGCAGTCGCGTAAGCTTTGCCAAAGCCCTGTATGATGGAGTGAGGGGGCAGGAGAAGAGATGACATGAAGTCATTAGCCAACAGAATAAAATGAAGTCCCTTCAAAATGGGCCTACATTTCTCAACAATTGTTTCCATTAGCTAGAAAGAAAGAAGAAAGCACAATGCCACCAAGCATAGGGAGACTGACTACAGCTTTCTAAGAATTACTCAATCCTTGGTGGCCTATGAATTAAGGCTTCTCCCTTGTCTATGACTGGGAGTCCTAAGGGATGCTCCCCATTAGCACTCACAAGCTGAAACTAAACCCTAGTAATTAACCTTTCTAGGTCATCTCCCTCTGGGGTCCGGTAGGAGACCTGAGCCTTCTGCAGCACTTCCAGGTGTGTCTCTGTCTCCTTCAGTTTCTCTTTTAATTCTTGCTTTTCCTCTTTGGTTCTTTCCAGCTCAGCTTTCAGAATCTGGAATTCGGCTTGGCGATAACCCATGTGTTTCTTGCTCCAATACAAGCCTTCTGTCTCCTGGGTACTGTAGGTGACCAATTCATGTTGGACTTTCTTGAATTCAGAATGCCAGTGATTCCTCTCCTGTTCCAGCTCCTCCACCTGCAATCCAAGAAACAGAAATTCAATGACCCAACATACTACTGAAAGCTAAAGAGAATGCCAGAACTGTTTCTAATTATAGTCACCCTGTGATTCTGTTATACATATTCCATACTTATATACCTTCTAAATCCCAAAATATGGGAAGAAAGCCTATTAGAGTTCAATCAATCTGACATACACCACAGAATAGTTCAAGGGCAAATTTTGTTTAAAAGGCCTCAGAACATGAAATCAACAGAGCACCAACATCCCAGTCCCTTGGTTACAAAGATCTCAGTGGCAAGGTCCTCCTCTAACCTTTTGCTGGAACAAATTCCTTTCAGCCAAAACTCGTTCCAATTTTTCAGTGGTTCTCTTCAATTCTTCCAGCTCTCTCTGGTTCTTCATCTTTGGTGTATTATTCTCCTCACAGGCTTTTCCTTTCTCCCCAATGGCTGCAGCAGGGATTGCAGCAGAGGCCACAGAAGAAAAAGGCACTGGGTTCCAGGATTCAACTGCTTTTCGTCTCTCAGCAAGCTCCTCTCTGTTAAAAGGGATCAGCTGAATGGGAGCGCCTGAATCTCTAACACCTTTGGCAACACCAACAACAGCTACAAAAGGTCCCTTGTTTACTTCTTCTTTGTTTATGCTTGTGCTACCTCTGTTAGATTCTTCTGCTACTAATCTTGGCATCTGATCTTCTAATTCTTCAGGAGGCAGGGACTCCTGGCATTGATCTTGAGCCCCTGGATAAAGAACTGAAGCTTCCCTACTCTGACTTGTATTCTTGCTTGCTTCTGGGTATTCTGGGAAAAGGTATGGTGGTGTACTTCTCTCAGAACTGGATTTATCATGGCTGTTCTCCCCTTCTGGATAAGCAACAGCTGCCTCTATCCTCCTGTAAGGACCAGGCATGGAATAATCTAGAGGAGGTGTCATCATCTCATTCTGGAGCCTTCTTCGTTTCTCCACAGGTTCCTCACCTAGGATCCATTTGTACTTGCTGCAAGAAGATGAAATTAAATTGTAAGCTGTTATAATACAGGTTAAGTATATTCTTATTCTATGGAGCCCCTCCTCAAATTCCCCATATTAAAACTGCTTCTGCATGTTACTCATATCATTTTGGGTTGGGAATACAAGCTTACTCTCAAGCCTCAACCCCTTCACTCATGCAATTGGTACTAAGGGAGAGGTGAAGTTGAAAGGTGTAAAAGGTCCCATCTGGATATAACAGAACTCAGTTGATCTTGGTAAGAACACTAAAAATAGGTTTGAAACCAGATTGATTTAGAAGTTTCCTAAATGTGCAAGTAAAGGAAGACAAACAAAAAACACATACACAAAACCCCCAACCCAAGAATGGAATTAAAAGGTCATAAAAAGTCTAGTGGAGAATAGAGCCAGTTCGTTAATTTTACAGTATCACAAAAACCTTCTAGTATCAAAGACTTATGCACTTTTTTATAATGCAGCAGAACACCACACAATTCCTTCTCCAGCCCACAGGATTGTGGCTATTGCCCATTATTCACTTGTAAAAGTTAATTAAAACACAAGGACCTAGTCAGAAACAAAGAAAGTGAATCGGCCAATTCAAGTCATTTTCCTCTTATGACAAAGAACTCCCGCACTTAGGCACAAGCAGGCACTCCCTCAGTTCTTCAGGAAAGTCAAGAATGATGGCCTCAAATCGCCTTTCACTTCTGGCTGCTATATGCACTAATGCCTGAAGGAACTAACAAAACAACTGGCACCAAAGAAATCCACAGGCAATTTTATTTCATGCAGCAGGATTACAATCCCATTTTTATCCTTACAACTATTCTGTCCTCTCTCTGGATAACACAGAGATTTCAAGATAAAAATCAATTTTCAAATTTTTATTGAGAAAGAGTCAGGCATATTACTAGCCACCTCATAGTTCCTCAAGATTTCCCATATTTTTTCCTGCAATTTCTGAGAACACTTATAAGACAAACCAAACCTAAGCTTAGCTTCTTATCATGCCTTTATGTTCTTCAGAAACAAAACTGGTCTGCCATCTTCATAGATCTTGTGTCAGCCTTGGGGGAAAAGGCAAAATGACTTAGGGGCTATGTAAGAACAAAGCTATCTATCTTTAAACATTTCAGGGGCACTACAGATGGTCCATTTAGCTGTGGTACTGAGAAAGACAGATAAACAATCAGTCGGCAGGAATGAGGAAAGGTATAAAAGATAGCAACAACAAAGTTTTATGAAAGGCAATTAAAGTCATATTATTTGACTTTTCTTCATTTTCTCATCTCTAAGTGTTCTGTCCTAGACTATCTTCTCTTCTGTCCCTACCTTTCTTCTCTTTGATAATCTCATACAAGGTCTTGGCTACAACCTCCAGGCAACAATTTCCACATTCTCTCAAACCCTGACCTCCGGTACTGAATTTCCAAATGCCTGTCACATATTTCTTCCTGGAGGTCCCACTAGTATCCCAAATTCAGTATATATAAAATTGACCTTTCTCCTATGTTTGTTATTTGTGTCACAACACCACCAAACTGTCAGTAATATTTATACAGTTTTACATAGCCATTTTATACACTATCAATATACCAAGTTCAAACTCTCACTACCTCTCCTGGGCTATTATGATGGCTTCCTTCCATCTCCAATCTCTGCTTCTATCAACTCCAGATAACTCACTGCCAAGTTAATCTTCCTAAAGCATTGCTCTGAGTATGCTACTCCTCTATTTGAAATCTTTATTTATTGCTCCCCACAACATAAAGGCTCAAATGTCTTAGGTTGGTATTCAAGATTTTCCATGCCAAAACACAGAAAACATTTATGGAACACTTACTTTGTGCCAGACAGTGTGAAAAGTACTTAAAGTGTACTGCTTCGTTTAACTCTCCCAATAACCCCAAGGTAGAAGGTATTGTTATCTCCATTGTTTTAAGAGGACACTCCATAAGAATTTAAGTAACTTTTTCAAAGTGACAAGTATCCAAGCTGGGGTGTAATTTGGTCCTAGCTTTATCTCTCACTACTCCCTTCACAATCACTAAACTGGATGTCTTGAGATTCCTCATACTGCTCCTTGTGATTGGAATATATATTCTGAATACCAATCTCTTATCAGATATAATATTTCCAAAGTTGCCCTCCCATTCTGTGGGTGGTCTTTTCACTTCTTCAATAATGTCCTCTGCAGCTCAAAAGTTTTTAATTTTTATACAGGCCATTTTAACTATTTTTCATCGTCCCTTGAGCTTTCGGAATCATATTTAATAAATGATAGCCCAATTCAAAGTCACAAAGATATACTCCCATGTTTTCTTCTAAGAGTTACATAGTTTTAGCTCTTACATTTAGATCTGTGAGCTATTTGGAGGTAAAGTTTGTGTATAGTGTGAAGTAGAAATCTGATCTCATTTTGTTGCATGTGGATATTCAGTTGTCCTAGCACCATTTGTTTGTTCAAAAGACTGTTCTTTTCTCTCTTGAATCGCCTTGGTACCTTTACCAAAATTCCAGGGATCCTAAATATAAGGGTCTATTTCTTGACTGTTCCATTGATATATGTATCTATCCTTAAACCAATACAACACTATCTTGATCACTGTAGATTTACTGTAGATTACTTTAGGAAAGTGTAATTCTTCTAATTTCTCTTTCAAGATTGTTTTCACTACTATATATCTTCTATGAGGATGTTGATTACTGCTCCCCAAAAAACAACAGCTTGTATTTTGATGGGGATTGCATTGAATCTATATAACAATTTTGAAGTATTGCCATCTTAACAATATTAAAACTTCTGATCCACAAAGATGAACCATCTTTCCACTTATTTAGGTCATCTATTTCATTCAATAATATTTTGTAGTTTTTAGTATACAAGTCTTGTTGGTATTTCTGTTGAATCTATTCCTTATATATTTTTAAAGCTACTATAAATTGAATTATTTTCTTGATTTTTGTTCTTTTCAAAGAGCCAAATTTTAGTTTCACTGATTTTTCTCTATTGTTTTTCTATCCCCTATTTCCACACTAATCTGGATTATTTTCTTCTGCTTGTTTTGAGTTTAGTGTTCCTATCTCTGTAGTTTCTTAAGGTAGAAATTGACATTACTCTTTAATTTTAATATAAGAATTTACAAATATAATTTTCCCTCTGAGTACTTTTTTAGCTCCATACCATAAGTTTTTGTGTATTTTGTTTTCATTTTCATCCTTTCAAGATATTTTCTAATTTCTCTTGTGATTTATTTTTACTCATTTGCTAATTTAGAAATTAAAACATGTCATTTAACTTACACATAGTTGTGAATTTTCCAAATTTCCTTAGGGTATTGATTTCTAATTTAATTCCATTGTGGTTGGAGAACATTCTTTGTATGATGTCAATCCTTTACAAATTAACTAAAGTTTTTAAATGGCCTAACATATAGTCTAACATATAGTCTTGTAGAATGTTCCATGTGCACTTGAGAAGACTATGTATTATGCTATTTTAGGTGAAGTTTTCTGTATATATGTCAGGTCTAGTTGGTTCAGAGTTCTTCAAACCTTCAGTTTCCTGTTGATCTTCTGCCTAGTTGTTGCATCCATTAGTGAAAGTAGGGTATTAATGTCTCCAACTATTATTGTTAAATTGTCTATTTCTGTCTTCAGTTCTAACTTATTTTGCTTTGTGTATTTTGGGGATTATGTAGTTAAGATCCTACATGGTTTGTTTTCTTTGTGTCATGACATCTTTGTTCCTTCTTTACTGTTTCTCTTTCATGTTACATATTTTCTAATAAAACATTTGGAATTATAACAATACACTTATAATTAGTACTTTATGTAGTGTTACAACTTTCAAGAAAGTCAAGAGAAGAAAGCAGAGCAAGTACAAGCTTATAGAGTTTGTTGTACTAACCTTCTTATTTAATATTTTTAAATTGTCTTTATTTCTGACTATGGATCTGAGTTACTATCTGGTGTCCTTTCGTTATTCCTACACAGCATTGCTCCAATTCACTTCCTTTATGCTGTTATTGTCAAAGATTTTACATTTGCATAGAAGCCAAATGAGAAAATATATGTAATTATATACAAATATTTATTATTTTATGCAACTACTTAAATTGGTTAAGAATAGAAAGAAGAAATGTTATTATATTGTTCTTTATAATTAATTACATAGTTACTTTTATAAGCACTTTTTGCTTTTTTATGTGAATTCAAATTACTGTCTGGTATCACTTGCTTTCACCCCAAATAACCATCTTTAGTATTTCTTGTAAGGCAGATCTGGTAGCACAAATTCCTTCAGCTTTTATTTATCCGGGAATGTATTTATAATATCTTCATTTCCTAAAAATAATTTTACTGTATTTAAGATTCTTGGTTGACAGTCTTTCATTTAGTACTCTGAATGTCATCCCATTGCCTTCTGGTTTCTGCTGTTTCTGATGAGAAGTCAGTTGTTAATTGTATTGAGGCTCTTGTACGTACCATTTCCTCTTTCTGCTTTTAAGATTTTCTTTGCCTTTGGCTTTCAATATTTTCAGTATGATGTGTCTGGCTGTGAGTCTCTCTGCATTTATCCTATTTTGAATTTGTTGAGCTTCTTAGATGTGTAGATTAATGTTTTCCGTCAACTTTGGGAAGGTGTTAGACATTACTTTTTTGGATATTTTTTCTAACTCTTTTTCTCTCTATTCTTCTTGTACTCCTATTATGCATATGTTGGTACACTTAATGGTGTTTCACATGTCTCTGAGGCTTTGTTCATTTTTCTTCTTTTTCATTCTGTTCTTCAGATTGCATAATCTATCACTGAACTATCTCTAAGTTTGCTAGTTCTTTCTTTTTCCAACTCTAATGTGCTATTGAGTCCCTTTAAATAATTTTTCAGGTCAGTTATTGTCATTTTCACCTTCACAATTTCAATTTGGTTATTTTTATAATTTCTGTCCCTTTATTGATATTATCTACCTTCTTTAATTCCTTAGACATGGTCTCATTTGTTCTTTGAACATACTCATAATCACTGCTTTGAAGTCTTTTTCAGCTAAATCCAGCATCTGTGTCTCTTGAAGAGCAGTTTCTATTGTCTGTATTCCCCATCCCCATGTACAGGTTACATTTCCTGTTTCTTTGCATGTCTCATAATTTTATGTTGACATCTGAACATCTGAACATGTTGACATCTGAAAATAGTATAGTAATTCTGAACACTGATCTCCCTTTTCTAGGACATTGATGCTGTTGTTTGCTTGGTGGTTTATTTAGTGACTTGGATGAACTGACTCTAGGAAGTCTATTTTCCTGCAGTATGCAGCCTCTGATGTCCTTGCTCAGATCATTTTCTTCATTTCAAGTGTTTACCTGGCAACCTAGGGTTCATCGCTGGTTCAGCATAGGCCCCTAACTGGTTGAAGTTTGTGCTTAAGTCACCTCAGCCAGTTAGATTTTTACCCTTTACCACTGATGTGTATGTGTGTGTGTGTGTGTGTGTGTGTGTGTGTGTGTGTGTGTGTGTGTGAGACTTGGAGGCTACTATCAAAGTTCAAGGAGTTTATGTTTTCACCTCACATTCAACCAGGTATTAATAGCTTAGATTCTTTTCCTCTTCTTCAATTACTCCTGAAAGCCACAGCCTTGAGCATGCACACAGTCTTTTTGATTGCCAGGAATATGTGTGCTTTTATTTTTAAGCCTGACTTCCTAGAAGTTTCCCCCAAGTCAGAGAAACTTATTGTTTGGCAAATTGTTGGTCAGAAGTTGTGCTTAATCCCCTAGTACCAGTGAAACTCCTGCCCTTTGCTGTTTTATACGTGTACAGTTTAGGGACTACTTTCAAATTCACCTCAGGTCCTGCTCTGATTGTTTTTGAGTAGGTGTAGCCTTGTACTTATGCACAGCCTTCCTGACACCCAGCATTGATTATGATCCCAGGAGTGCTGTTCTTGACTGTCTTTCCCTGATTCTGTTACCAAACTTCTGATTGCTTGACCACTTTGCTTGCTGCAACTTGTATCATAGAGTTATAACTGCCCTCCTAATTGCTCTCCTCCAAGATATCCACTATTTTTCACAAGGCTCTTAGGCACAGAATTCTACATGTTCTGTTCCATATAAAGTCAGTTCCTCCAGGTAGAGTTGCAAAGTTCTTCATCCTTAAGGCTTGCCTCTTTAAGAAGAACCTCTGGAACACTGTGCAAGAGCTGAAGGCAGGGAGAGTGGCCACTTCTCCCAGAGTGAAATCTCTTCTTTACGAATAGTTGCTGGGGTAGTTTTTGGCTTGCTTCTTCCGATATAATTATTCTGACCTATAAGACAATTCAGGCTGGAACAACAGGGGCATAGTATTGTTGGGAGAAGAGAAACCCAGTCTTCTGGGGTCTGTCTGGAATAGAATTATAAAACAGAACTGGAGGAAATGAAAAAAAGCCAGAGGCCTGCCCCTCCTGGGCAAAACTCTAGATGAGGGACTAGGGAAAGAAAGAGCCCTGTCATCTTGACAACACCCACCTGGATTAGAACTCCCTTGAATAGTTTTCATAAAGCAGAGCCTGGAGGGCAGGTTATGGTTCAAATGCCAATGACTCTAACTGTTCTTCCTACGACTGAGTAGATTTTCTTGAATGACTATTTCTGCATTTGCTATACGTCCCTGGGACTATTTCCAGATATTCTGATTAAAAAAAAATTTTTTTTAAGCTAAACTATTATTTATTGGTGCAAGAGCCTACTATGCTCCTTATTTCTCCATTCTGAAAGTCACTTTCCCAGATCATATTTTTAAAAGTCAATACTGGTCCCTTAAATCAATTTTATTCATTTGCAAAATTGCTCTATTTCTATCTCTTTTTTGCTATTGCAGATATTCCTTTCAATACATTAGAATGTATCTCCTCCTCTCCCTCTACCATTACAGTATAATTCATATTGGGGGGATTATCTTTTCAAAATATGAACTAATTACCCTTTGACATATAGCTTACTCAAAACATGTAAATAAATTACAACCACTAATTCCTGCCTTTGTCCATATGCTTACAGTTGCTTTATATCTCATTTTATACCACTGATCAGAAAACTAGTATGTGAGGGGCAACCCCTTTGGGTCCCCTCCAACTGTGGGAGCTTCTCTGTCCTCTCAATAAATCTTTCTCACTTTAAAAAAAGAAAAGAAAACCAGTATGTCTTAGGGATACTTACATATAAAATGTTGACTACTGTAAGTTCCTTAATCTTTGATCCTATCACTACCCTAGAACAGTGCTTTCATATAGTAAGCACTTAAATACAGTTATGCATCATTTAATAATCAAGCTGTGTTCTGAAAAATGTGTCATTAGTTGATTTCATCATTGTGGGGAGTGTTGGAAAGATGGCGGCTGAGCCAGTTAGACTAAGTGAGTCCCAATGTGAGTGAGTGAATATATGGAAAATTTTGTGTATGTGCCAGTGAGTGAGTGGGTGTGTGAGTGGCTGACTGAGTGGGGGCTAGGGAGCTAGCGGCCAGGGCTCTCCTGGTGCAGTGGCTGGGGCTGCAGCTTCTGGGGTTGGACTCTGGCAAATCACAGGAGGCAGAAGCTGAGTGCCATTTTTTAATTTTAATCAACAAAACCCTTCTTGGGAAGAAGATGCTGGGAGAGACTGACTAAATGAGAGCCTGTGAGCAAGAGGCCAGGGCCCTCTTGGTGAAGCAGCTGGTGTTGCAGCTGCTCTACTTGATGCCTAGTGCTCCCCAGGTTGCAGAAGCCAAGCGTCATTTTTATTTTAAAGAGACAAAAGTTTTCCCGCAAAGAAGTGGCAGGGAGAAACTACTGAATCCAGGCTTTGTCTCACCACTGCAGCGCCTGACTGGACAATGGCAGCAAGGGCTGCACAGGGAGCTCAGAGGCAGAGTCCTACTGGAGAAGATGAAAGAGGCACCCTGCCACCATCTTGAAAATGGTGCAGGAAAGTGCTCCAACTTGCTCACCACAGAGTAACAGACCCAATCTCTGTGACCAGCAGATCAACTACTCAGGGGTTGATTGTGACCCAGAGGGAATATCCTGAAAGTACAAACTGTGGAGGGACCTGACCAGTGCTGAGTCTCATGTACCCCAACCCCTACCCTGATCCAGCCATGGGACAAAGGGTGTGGCCAGAAAAGGACAAGGAAGAACTCCAAAAAAAATCAGTGGTGAGTTCGGGGCTGAGCCAACCCCCATCCTCCCCAGCAATCCTCTGAACAGCAGATTCATATGGCTGGGGCATCTCTGAGAGGGATGAACCCAGGCGGAGCCTGGATGTGAGTCACAATAGGAGAACTCCCCTCCAGGATATGCCTGACTGGGGCAGCCCCTACGAGTACATACATGGGGAAGAGACAATTCCACACCACCCACCAGAGGGGATTCCTCCTGACCATATGAGAGTGGAAGGGGAGGACTGCAGCCCCACCCACCCCCACTGTCCCATCTCCTTCCCTGATCCAGACACTGGGAAGAGAGTGAAAGAGGCAGAAACTCTGCAAGAGATAGTAGAGCAGAAAAGAGGAACAATTACAAAACCAGCCACAGGAGGGAAGAATTTTTTTTAATTTTTAAAAATTGTTTGCCAGTTCTTCTATTTTAAAAATATTATTCCTTTGTGCATGAATGTGTATGAGAAGGTTTAATCTGCATCCTCCTCTTTTTTTTTCTTCCTTTGTTTTTTGTTTTCTGTTTATGTGTGTATGTGAGTGATTGAGTGTTCATCTTTCAGTTTTTTTGTTGTTGGCTTGTTTTTGCTCTTTTGTTCTCTTTTTTTAGTTTAAGGTGTTTGTGAATATATATGTGAGGGTTCAATTTGAATTCCTTTTTTTTCCTTTTTTTCCAGTCTTTTTAGTTTTCTTCTCCATTCATTTTGTGCTTGGAATGTGTGTGTGTGTTCAGTTTTCCTGGTTTTTGTTTTTGTTTTGTTTCACTTTGTTGTTATTCCAGTTTGTTTGTGTGTGTGTGTGTGTGTGTGTGTGTGTGTGTTCAATTGCTTTTTGCTTTGGCTTCTGCCTTCATTGTTCTGTGTTTTTTTTTTATTATTTAAAAAAATTCTTGTCCATCTTATTTCATTCTATTTTTCTCTGTTCTCCTCATTGCTGTCACTGTATCTTGGACTCAGGAGGTACACACACATACTCATTCCATCATCATATAGAGTGGTGGTGGGGAGTGGATCTTAGGGAACATGTTCCACAATCAGTGAATATTGTGATTTGCAAGTAGTTTCTGAATCCTAGCTCCTCCTTACCTTATTTGACTTTCAAAACTACAAGAGACAACAAAGCTTCTCACCCACAGTCCTGTTTCAAAATAGAACAAATCCAGAGTTTGGATCAGGGAAGAATAGAGGGCTGAGCAAACATCAGAAGTGAAAACCTCTCCCACTGACACTGAATACCAGAACTAAAGAGAAAAGCAAGAGAACTGTCACAAATGAGGAAAAACCAACGGAAGATCACACACAATTTCAAGTGTACCAAAGGGAAAACTCCTGAAAAATCAGACCTTGGAGCCCAAACAATGGAAGTCACCAAGGAATGGCCCCAGAATATGATGGGGATTAGGGAATGGATGGGAAGAGTGAATAAGACTCAACAAAGACAAGATGCAACACTGAAAGAACTTGTAACAGAGATTTTGGTGATAAAAATCTAATCCAGGAAATAAGTAACAAGATGACAAGCATGGAAAGCAGAATTAATCTAGCAGAAGAAAGAATCTAAGAACTTGAAAACTGGAACATGGAATTAACCTGATCTGTAAAAAAAGCATAGAAAGAAAACTCAGAAAGAAAGAATAAAGCCTACAAGAGATGTGCAATTATATCAAAAGGTCAAACCTACACTGATTGGTATCGCAGCAGAAGAAAGGGAAATAGACAACACCTTGGAACAAGTATTTCAGGAGGTGGTCCAAGAAAAGTAAACTTTCCCCATCTCATCAGAGATGTGACAAGTCAAACAAAAAAGAAACAGAGAATTCCCATAAGACATCAAATGAGAAGATCTATCTCTAGACACATAGTAGTTTGCCTACACAAAGTAGACACAAAAGAAAAAATCCTAAAGGCAGCAAGAGAAAAAGGTCAGACTACCTACTGAGGAAAACCATTCAGAATAGCAGCAGACCTATTAGCAGAAACACCACAAGCAAGAAGGACTAGAGTCCAATACAAAAGTCCTCAAATAAACAATTTCAACCAAGTATTACCTATCCAGCCAAGTTCAGCTTCATCAGTGATGGAGGATTAAAATCCTTCCCAGACATCCAATCCTTAAGAGATTATGCAGCTTCCAGACCAGCTCTACAGGAGACATCTAAAAAGGTACTAAGCACAGAAGAAACAAACAAAAAAAGAATGACCACACACTTCCTAAGAGAACAGCAGAGCACAGAATCAACAGAGAATACATTGCAACAACAAACCTGAAAACATACACATATATCAATCCCAAAGCCAAAAGAAAAGAAGCAAAGAAAAAACTTTGTAAGAACTTCATGACAGGGAAAAACAGTCACATTTCAATAATCAGCCTGAATGTGAATGGACTAAATACACCACTAAAAAGACACAGAATGGCAAACTGGATAAGAAACCATGACCCAATCATTGGCTATATCCAGGAGCCTCATATCATTACAAGGTACACACACAGACACACAAACTTAAAGGATGGGAATGAGTTTCCAGGCAAATGGATCACAAAAGAAGGCAAGATTCATGATCTTAATATCAGACAAAACAACCTTTAAGTTATCAAAAATTTAAGAAGATACAAAAGGTTCAATCCATCTACAAGAAATATTCATCTTAAACATATATGTACCCAACACAGGAGAACCAGCATTTACAAAGCAACTACTAAGTAATCTAAAAAATGATATTGACTCTAACACTATTATAGCAGGGGACTTGAATACCCCCACTAACAGCCCTAGATAGATCATCAAGGCAAAATTCCACAAGGAGATCTACAACCTAAATTTGACACTTGACCAAAGGACTTAATAGATACCAACAAAATATTCCACCCAATAACCACAGAATTTACATTCTACTCATCACTACATGGAATGTATTCCAAGATTGATCCCTAAATCTTGGCCATAAATCAAGCATAAACAATCTACATAAGGTTGAAATATTGCCATGCACCTTCTCAGACCACAGTGGAATAAAAATAAATATCAACACCAACAGCATTTCCCCAGAGCTCACAAAGACATGGACACTAAACAACAAGATGCTGAACAACTACCACGTCAACAATGAAATCAAAGGAGAAATTAAAAGATTCCTGGAAACAAATTAAAATGAAGAAACATCTTACTAAAATCTCTGGGATGTCATGAAAACAGTTCCACGAGGGGAATTCATATCTCTACAAGCACACATCAAGAAAAAGGAAAGATCACAAGTCGAGAGCCTAACAAATCACCTGGGAACTGGAAAGAGAAGACCACCAAAACCCTAACTTCAGAAGAAGAATCCAAATCACCAAATACGATCCCAACTACGGGACACAGAAGACAAAAATATCAGAAAAATCCACAAAACAAAAAGCTGGTTCTCCTAGAATTAACAAGATTGATGGACCCCTAGCCAAAATGACCAAGAAAAAAAGAGAAAAAGTCCAAGTTAATACAATCAGAAATACAAAAGATCAAATCACAACTGACCCTGAGGAAATACAAAAGATTATCCGAGGTTACTATGTACAGCTATATAGAAACAAACTTGATAACCTAAATGAAATGGAGGACTTTCTGACATTACACAACCCTCTCCAGGTTAAAACAAGAAGACAATGAGACATCAAACAGACCAACAATAACCCAGGAAACTGACTCCATCATAAGAAAGCTACCTTCCAAAAAAAAAAAAAAGTCCTGGACCAGATGGCTTTCCAGCAGAATTCTACAAAACATATAAGGAGGAGTTGATACCAATCCTGATGGAAGTATTCCAGGCAATTGAGAAAGATGGAATTCTCCTCAAACTATTTTACAAAGTTAATATCACACTGATACCCAAACTGGGTAAAGATTCAACAAAAATAGAGAACTACATGCTAATATCCATGATGAACATAAATGCAAAAATCCTCAACAAGATTCTAGCAAATCAGATCCAAAAACACATCTCAAAAATAATCCGCCACTGGGCTCAGTGGCTTAGCCTGTAATCCCGCACCTTTGGGAGGCTGAGGTGAGTGAATTGCCTAAGCCCACAGGTTCGAGACCTGCCTGGGCAGCGAGACCTCATCTCTACAAAAAAAAAAAAAAAAAAAAATCAGCCGGGCGTGGTAGCGAATGCCTGTAATTCCGGCTACTTGGAAGGCTGAAGCAGAAGGATCGCCGGAGCCCAGCAGGTCGAGGCTGTGGTGACCAGGAGCGGCCACTGCACTCCAGTCTGGGCAAGTGAGTGAGACTCCAACTCAAAAAAAAAAAAATAATAATAATAATCCAACATGACCAAGTAGGTTTCATCCACAGGATGCAGGGTTGGTTCAACATCTGCAAGACCATAAATGTAATTAAATACATCAGCAGATGTAAAAACAAGAACCACATGATTATATCATTAGATGCAGAAAAAGCTTTTGATAAAATCCAGCATCCCTTCTTGATAAAAACCCTCAAACATCTAGGTATAGAAGGAACATACCTCAAAATAGTAAGTGCCATCTACGATAAACCCATAGCTAGCATATTGCTAAATGAACAGAAACTGGAAACATTTCTCCTGAAAACTGGAACAAGACAAGGCTGCCAACTCTCACCCCTCTTGTTCAATATTGTGTTGGAAGTCCTAGCCAGGGCAATTAGACAAGAGAAGGAAATCAGGGGTATCCAAATAGGAAAAGAGGTAATTAAATTATCCCTCTTCGCTGATGATATGATTCTATACCTTGAAAATCCAAGAGAATCTGTCAAAAAACTTGCTTGCACTGATAAAGGACTTTGGCAATGTCTCAGGGTACAAAATAAATCTGAAAAAGACAGCTGCATTCTTATACACCACCACCAAGTAGGTGGAGAACCAAATAAAAAGTACAATTCCATTCACAATAGCCACAAAAAAGTTTAAATACCTTGGATCTTCCTAACCACAGAAGTGAAAGACCTTTACAATGAGAACTATAAAACCTGCTCAAAGAAATCCAAGAAGACACAAACAAAATGGAAAAATATTCCATGCTCATGGATAGGAAGAATTAACATTGTTAAGATGTCAATCCTACCAAAGGCAATCTACATATTCAACGCAATATCCATTAAATTATCAACATCATTCTTCTCAGACCTAGAAATGACAAGACAGAAATTCACATGGATACATAGTCGACCACAAATAGCCAAAACAATCCTTAGCAAAAGAAACAAAGCAGGAGGTATCACACTTCCAGACTTCAAATTTACTATAAGGCTACAATAATGAAAACAGCCTGGTATTAGTACAAGAGTAGGCATACAGACCAATGGAACAGGATAGAGATTCTGGAAGCAAAATCTCAATTTCTCAACCAACTCATCTATGACAAAGCCTCCACCAACACCACTAGGGAGAGGAGAACCTATTCAGTAAATGAGGCTGGGAAAACTGTCTGATCACATGCAGAAGACCAAAACAGGACCCCTACCTATCACTATACACAAAAACTAACTCTAAATGGATCAAAGACCTAAATGTAAAACCTCAAGCTATAAGAATCTTAGAAAACGCAGGAGACACCCTTATGGAAATTGGAACTGGCAACCAATTCCTGACCAAAACCCTAAGTGCCCATACCATAAGAATTAAGTTAGACAAGTGGTATCTCATCAAACTGACAGGCTTCTACAAAGTAAAAGAAACTGTCAAGAGAGCAGGTAGACAGCCCACAGAATGGGAAAAAATATTTGTTAACTGTATATCTGACAAAGGCCTAACATCTAGGATCTACAAGGAATCAAACATGCCGAAAAGAAAAAATCAAACAGCCCCATTAAAAAGTGGGCAAAAGACATGAATAGACTCTCCTCAAAAGAAGATATACAGGCAGCCAACAAACACAGGATAAAGTGCTCAGCCTCACTCATCATCAGAGAAATGCAAACCAAAACCACACTGAGGTACCACCTAACCCCAGCAAGAATGGCCATCATTAATAAAACAAACAACAGATGCTGGTGAGGATGCAGAGAAAAAGGAGCGCTTTTACACTGCTGGTGGGAATGCAAACTAGTGCAACCTCTTTGGAAGACAGTGTGGCAATTTCTGAAAGAACTAGAAATTGACCTTCCATATGACCCAGCAATTCCCCTATTGGGAATATACCCAGAGGAACACAAATCATTCTACAAAAAGATACCTGAACACACACGTTTGTTGCAGCTCTATTCACAATAGCAAAAACATGGAATGAACCATGTTTCCCATCGAAGCTGGACTGGATAAAAAAATGTGGTAAATATACAGCCATATTATGAAATATTATGCAGCCATAAAGAAGGACAAACATATGGACTTTACAGCAACTTGGATGGATTTACAGTCTATCATAGTCAGTGCTCTAACACAGAAACAAAGAACAGAGTACCATATGTGACCTTGAACAATTATCATAATACTCTAAGAAAGGAATTGGCAGTTATGGGAAACTGCCGGTGGAGGTGAGATTGGCAGTTGATGGAAACTCCCAGGGAGGGAAGGGCATACCTCACCAACAAGGGTACCTGCATAATGAACATTTATATATCTAACCCTAAATTGTACTCATTTTTTAAATAAATAAATATTTCATCATTGTGCAAACATCTAGAGTGCACTTACACAAACCTAGATCTTATAACCTACTACAAACCTAGGCTATATGGTGTAGCCCATTGCTCCTAGGCTACAAACCTGTACAGCATGTAAATGTATTGACTATGGTAAGCAATTGTAACACATTAGATATGTGTGTACCTAAATATATAAAAGATATAGTAAAAAATATGGTATTCAAATCTTATGGTACCACCATTGTATACGTGGTCTGTTGTTGACCAAAATGTCATTATGCGGTGCAGTATGACTATATTTGTAGAATGATTAAACAGAAAGGGACTATTTCCCTTAACAGAAATAAGCTGTCATTCCCTAAAAGATTATGCCTGCTTACATTAGTGGTTGGATCCATGCTTTATTCCAGGTCTCCTCTCTTAGATAGATTTGTGAGACTCACAAAGCTGTTTCCAATGACATCTGTGGAGCCCCAGCTAACCTCTCCAACTAGAACTTCTTAAAGTTTTCTTGGATAGTGCAGGCCTTATTTTTTTTTTTTTTTTTTTGAGTTGGAGTCTCACTCTGTCCCCCAGACTGGAGTGCAGTGGCCGCTCCCGGCCACCGCAGCCTCACCTGCTGGACTCGGCGATCCTTCCGCCTCAGCCTTCCGAGTAGCCGGAATTACAGGCATGCGCTACCACGCCCGGCTGATTTTTTGATTTATTGTAGAAATGAGGTCTCGCTGCCCAGGCGGGTCTCGAACCTGCGGGCTCAGGCAATCCACTCACCTCAGCCTCCCAAAGGCACGGGATTACAGGCTGAGCCACCGAGCCCGGCCTTGCAGGCCTTATTTTATCTGGAGTTAGTAAACTGAACTACATGACCCAAGAACCCTTATCGGCTTCAGGTTTTGATAATAAAAGGAGATCTTTGTAACTCTTGACTAAGCTTATTATTCCATCAACAATGTTTTATCAGAAACCCTGTATATTTTACTAAACTCTTAAACACCTCCATTTTCCCCCATGTAAGGCACTCTCCTCAATCAGTTTCAATCCCCCATATGTGTAGCTTGAAATGACACAATCATTATCATTTACTGACCTTAAATAACACATGACATTAGCAGTATCAATTATCACATTATCTGTAATAATGTATCTCTTTGAAGAATCTTACTTTCAATAAGTTAAAATTACACATGAATAGTCAAAGTACTTTACTTGTCCACTACAGTCAAAACCTCACTCAATATAGCATTCCACAAATTCATACAAAGATCCCAATACAGCCTGATGAAGTATGCCACCCAATGGAGGTTCTATTGAACTGCACAAAAAAATCTGTACATAAATTAGCATTTGTGATCCCCTTAAGGTTACCAAAACCACCGAGTTACAAAAGAAACTTGGAAAAAAAAATTCATAGTATGGAAAGGCAATGACAACTGATACTCCAGTGGCAATGGTGATATATGAGCATCTCCAGGACATCAAGGTAGAGAGGTAACAGTGTGTTTCAACAACACTTAACATTTACTGTGTACCTCTTCCAACCTACAACAGGAATTGGAAAAAGTATGGATGGAAACAGGGCAGAATTAGGTTCAAGCTTCTGAGACTAAGGCTGGACTGTATTTCTTACCACTTTGCTAACAAAATTCAATCTTAAAGATTGCTCCTTCAATATAACTCAGATTCAATTATTACTTATTGAGTACCTACTGCTGTTCTAGATGCTTTCATACAAACTCTCATTTAACTCTCTTTTCAAGTTCTATTCGTTTTGCTCCTAAAAGCTTACTTCCTTTTGAGACTTTTTGCTCATATTCAGGGAATCGTGGAGTTCTTTCAATATCTATGAAGCATAATTGTGGAAAAAAATCACCGAATAGGGCACTTGCACACCTGTAGAGATATTTATCTAAATGAGAGGCTGAAAAGACAAACCTAAGAAGCAAGAAACAGGGAAAGAATCAGAAACATAGTGGTGGAGGGGAACAAACCAGGAGTCATTTTGCCCTATTATGTATTCCAGCGACTATCCTACAGTTTGCTAAGAAGATATTCACACTGAAAAGGGTCATTGAAAATTTACATCTCACTATGTAATAGTCACATTATTGATGAATATAGACATATATACTATTAGAGATAATTCTGTGCTTGCTCTGTTGCTTGGTCCTGTAAGAATGAGATGCACAGCAGAGAGGACAAAGCAAGCAGTCATAATTAGCAGTACTGAGTTCAGTCCCATGGCAGTATAAGGGCAGTTGTATCTTTCAGTCCTTCTGGTATTTAAGAAAAAGAATATATTCAAGAAAAAGTATATTCTTAATTGTTATTAAGACAAAAAATAACACTGATGAATGATAGAAGATGAACAAGTACAGCTCAAAACTAAACTACTCTAATAATTTACTCTAGGAAACAATAAACAATAAGGCGTACCTCGTGGCACAAATTTCTAACAGTTATTTTAAAGTATCAGTCAACATGGAGCCAACGTGCAAGATTTATGAGGTCCCAGAGAATTCAACATCCATAAACTTAAACTTAAGAAAGGGAATAATGCTTATTCATGTAACATTACCCTATATATACCGTATTTTATGCTTTTCAAACAGTTAGGTCCATTATTTCACTTGCACAAGTCCCAATATAATATGAATACATGATACATAAAAAGTATATCAGAAAATGACCACCTCAAAAAATACATAGATTTGAAAATGCAGTTGTAATGTTGAAAAACTAGGGGTACATACAACATACATTTCTATCAACCCCAAACTGTATTTCTGTTTCTCAATTCCATGCTAGGCCTTAGGGAAAATATAAACATGGTAAAACATAACAACTTACTCTGCAGGAAAACAGACCCTGGGGCTTACTATTGACAAGAGATTATTATTTTTTAGTCACCTGGAAAACTGAAAAACACTGGAATCCAGAGGCTTAAGTTGAAGAGGTGATCTGTTTTCTTCTTCAACAGATGGAAGCATGCTAGGGTTATCAATCTCCTCATATCCAGTAGTTTTGTTATTCAATCCAGCCATATCTTGAACAGTTGGGATCTTTGGTGGACTACAGGATACCTAGAAAAGAAATAAATTATTTCTAAAAATCCTAAATTCAGACCAAATGTCAAAGGATGAGTCAATCCTTTTGATGCTAGGAAAGAATGCTTGGCCAAATAAAAAGAAACTGTTTCCTACACAAAACAAACAGCGCGCAGCAGTAATGTACACTAGAACACTGAGCCCAGGCACATTCAGTTATCAACCTTATCAGCTGGACACCAAACAGACCTCCCCCAACTCATTTATTGGCTCCTAAAGTTATCCCACCCCCAACATAAACCCAAGTACCCTAATCACTGTCTACTTTTCTCTTGTGCCCCCGTTTAAGGCTGAGTTTTCACTCCTCTGAGATCTGTGATGAGGGTAGGGATGGAGGAAAAAAGCATTGCAGCAAATGTCTGTGCCAGTTTTGGAGAAATGCATGCGAGAGACTAATATATATTCATAGTACACACACACAGAGACATGCATCTGGATCTTGTGGAAGAGCCAGCTTATGAAAATAGTATGAATGATTAAGGCGAAGGGAGGTAAACTGAATGAGGACAGGGCCATACTAGGAAATCTCCCAACCTCTACATCAGACTATTAGGCCAAGACATTAGGGTATGAAACCTGATTATTCATATGCCTGGGCCTTGGCAGGATATCAGAAGAATAATTAGTATTAAATTGCCTCTATCCTCACCAGTCTGACCTGCCCTAACTGAGTGGGTGGAAGGTGAATCTAACATGCGACTAGCAGATCTCTCTGGGAAAGAGGGTCAAGAGGGAAATCATGCAGAAAGGCAAGGTTGGGTGGGGAAGATATATGGGTGCTATGGTGGCTGTCAGGAAAGGAGTGTCCCTGGAAGGACGGCCAACCTTATTGCACCCTTCAGCGTCCGGAGCTGGGCAACCATGTCCGAGAGACAGTGCTCCTGAAAATTCAAAACAGCAGAGTCTTTATAAAGCCAGCCAGCCTGAAAGCAGGGATCAGGGAGGGGCACAAAGAACCACCCTTTCTTCCCAAGAGGAATGAAGAAGAAATCACCCCTGAATCCTGAAAGAAAAGCGACAGGAAAACCAGACACCCAACAGGAGAAGCCTGTATGAGGATGAAACACAACCCTGAATATTCTGTGACAATGAATGTGGTATCCACACTGTCCAGAGTCAGTACTGAATCCAAATGTGAAAAATAAATGATTTGACTCTTCTATTTTTGGTGATCTTAACATCAGTAACAGAAGATCAAAGCAAAACCAAAATATCCAATTGGAAAAAAGACCACCAGAAAAAAATAGTTTATTATTTCTATGCAGCTTTCAAAATTGTTTTCGTCAGCCTATATCCTCTGTTGGGGAAAATTTTATATGAGAAAAGGAAAGTTGTGCCCTGTCTCTTACCTGGTGGTTCTCATTTTCCATAGGCAAATTCTTCTTCTCAATAGTTTGATCTCTAGGAGAAGATAAAAGTGCTATTTAGTTTACTCATGAAAATTCTCAGTTTGAAGTGAATTCCCAATTGTAGATTTAGGTTATTATGTTTTCTCCAAAGTAGAAATACTGTGAGCCTCACTAAGTAACTAAGAGTGCCTTCCTGAACTATGCTACCATAGTGAGATTTCAAATGTCCTACCAAAGAGAGAGAAGGGCGGGGGGGGGGAGAGGGAGAGGGAGAGAATGAATCACTAGTTGAGACATTCAGGAAGTGGTTGGAAAGAATAAAAAATTGGGAGAGCAGTGAGGTGAGAAGGGAAATAAATCATTAAGAACTCCCTTCCCATCAAAAAAATTTTCTCTACTCAAAACTCCCCTTTCCTATTAGGAAGGGTCAAGCTCCTCTACTCTATGATAAAGAATACTCAACTGTTTCTTAGCTCTGCTCAAGTGCAGGTCTTCATCAATGAGTTCTTGTTCCTCTGGAACAGAGCATCTCCTGCAGTATAGGGAAGAAATCATCCTTTGGAAGCAATATGTCACTTTTACCCTTTACTTTTTTTACAACTATGTCAGGGCAGGTTAATAACCCTCCAACATCATAGCATTCAGAGTCCACCCAAATCACAAGACCTTGATACATGTCAAACATGAGGAAGAGAATTTGAGTAAAAACTGAAAGAAGTACTAGAAAATTATTCAATAGTCAAAAGTAATCCTAGAAACAAAAAACAATTAATAATAATTGGAAACTACATTATACCCATTTTATAAGGGGGTAAACTGGCCTGGAAGGTTATGGCTCCTGAACTAAGAGATAAAGTTTTCAAAAATTAGACTTCTAAGTACTCAGTTCCATATTCAAATCACACAATCCCATTACTCTCTGTGGAAAAGGTACTTAGGCATATCTGGAGACTGTAAGGGAATGCTTATACATTACAGATCCAGATTTTGTTTAATTTACTCCATTTTAGACATTCTTTCCTTAAAAATCATACTCATTTTAACACCTTTTTCTAAAATAGATTTTTAAAAAGTCACAGCAGAATTGAAGCAAACTGACTTATTATTATGAACCTATGTGTGACTACTGAGTTAAATTTTTTTAAAAACTGTTAAACTGAACTGAATGTCCACAGACATGCTAGACACTATCTACATGTTGGACACTGCAAGAAACGTATGGTATATCAGGAAGACAAACACATTAACAGCATTGAATCTAAAATAGGTACCATTGTATAACATCGATACAGTATATGAGGTATATGAAGAAAATCATTAAATTGGCCTGGAATATGAAGCTCTTATTCTCGAAGAGTTTATAATCTCTTGAAGGGCCAAAGCATACACATATGAAAAACATCCAAACACTTCAAAACGATATGTGAATAAATGTCAAGAATTAAATACCATAGGAAGTCAGAGTAACATCACTGTAAACTATGGTCAACAGGAAAAGAGTCACACAAAAGACTTAAGATCCCCAGAGGGATATGATTTGGATAGGCAGATGGCATGCAGAAGGTCACTGCAAGCAAGAGGAATGACACTATCAAAGTCATGGAGGGGAGAGTGAGCACAGCATATGTGAGGAATAGTGGAGTCATAGACCTGGCTCAAGTATAGGGTTTGTATTAAGGTACAATGAAATATAAGATAAGGTGGGGTCAGTTAACACAGAGGCTTCAGGGCCAGGCTTAAGGGTGTGGAGTTGAAATGAAAAATGTTTTAGAATTTACTAGTTATCTCAGGTATAATACTGAGACCTGGAACCTTACCTGTACTTTGGATGAGAATTATAATAACAAAACCATCTTGTAGGCAATGTAGATGGATCAACCTTGCCAGGAAGCTTCCTCCATTTAAGACACTCATCACACTGTACCCATGTCTGATCAGGAATCTTCCTGAATGAAGAAAAACATAAGTGTGACTGTGTTTATCCTAGCTCTGTGCTTTGTCATACATTAGAAAGGCACAGCTGAAAAATGAAAGAACCTAGTTTTATATATATAATGTGTTGGAAAAGTTATAGTTTAGGTGCCTAAAATGTAAATATTTTGAACTTCGCAGATAAAATATTAGAACTATATCAGATATGGATATGAAAAATAATAACAAGTATTAGTATAGTAAGCTGCCATTATTTACAGAGGTCAATAATATTTATCCTGGTATCTCTTGTTCTAAGCAAACAATAGGATAATTTTAACTCCAACATTTAATAACTTGGACTTTTTTTTTGTTTGTTTTTGTTTTTTTTGAGTTGGAGTCTCACTCTGTCACCCAGACTGGAGTACGGTGGCCGCTCCGATCACCACAGCCTCGACCTGCTGGGCTCCAGCGATCCTTCCACCTCAGCCTTCCAAGTAGCTGGAACTACAGGCGCACGTTACCATGCCCGGCTAAGTTTTTGATTTATTGTAGAGATGAGGTCTCACCAAGTCGGGTCTCGAACCCGCGGGCTCAGGCAATTCACTCACCTCAGCCTCCCAAGGCAAGGGATTACAGGCTCAGCCACCGAGCCCGGCAATAACTTGGACTTTTAAAATATATTTTTATACTACTAAGAAAGAAAACCCACAGAATTACTTTGTTTGCTTCCGTTCAATCACGTAACAGGCTTAAAATGTGTTTATTGGAGTCATTGATGCACTGTCATTAAAACATCTCTTCTATTTTCCTATAGAGACTCCCTATTCCTTCCCCCCTCAAAAAAACCTTTGCTTATAATACTTCAATCAAAATTGTATTAGGTTGATCTTTCCAAGATTAATCTTTAAAAGTAATAGAAATTTGATTAAATTTCATAACTGGAAATAGTGGCTCCAGACCAACAATTGGGTTAAATTATTAAGATTAAATTCTTCCAGAGTCAAACTCTTAAAACACATACCTATTCCCAGGCCCCCCAGGAAGCATAACCCAGTCACCTACACCTTAAAGTGAATTTGTTGTACTGTGAAAGGTGACCCTGTAAGACAGAAGTAGTCAATAGCTATGGTGTAAAAGGCTGGCTGGTGTAGGAATGGGGAAGGTTGGAGATAAGACACACAAAGCAGGTAAAGAGACACCTCAGTCAATTTCACTAACATGTAATTTAGCTTAGGATGCTTTGTGTATGTTGCATTTATACCGCTCTTATACTAGACATTTCAATAGAATGGTATGGTTCTTTTTTGTCTTCATTCAATAATTTTATCATCTTAAATAGTGCTTTTATCTAAATATAAAATAATATAAACTCATTATAGAAAACTAAAAAATACAGAAAGATATACAGAAGAAAATAAAAGGCACCCATAATTCTACCACTTAAATACAGTGCACTCTTCCTTTTTAACACTTTGCTTTAGTAAAGAAAGTCTGTATACATTTTTTGGATCTACAACTTCCTATTTTCCTAGCTCTAGGCTCTAAGCTCAGGTCTGACCTCTGGTGTCTATATATTTCCAAATAGCCGCTGTTTTATTTAGTGCTAGAACCAGCAAAAAAGCAGCTTCAACAGTAGTGGGAGGGGAGAGGAAAGGTCATATTAGCTTTGGTTCTACATGCATATGCACAGGAGAGTTTCTTGCAGAATGCCAGCATCACTCTCTTGGGGATAAGCACACTTAGAGGTAGCAACTCTCTACTTCAGGTTACATGCAGACCATGGTGGAGCCTTCAACCAAGCAGACAGGAGAGACTTTTAGCTCATGCTTGCAGTAAATAGGTAGTTAAGGATGCTGTGCTACATTCCCCTCATTGAATGCCTCCAGAAGAGTGTAGCGGTTAAGAATTTAGATTTGAGAGATCTGACTGCCTATACTTGAGCCTTGGCTCTACCACTTTCTGCCTGTCTGACCTTGGGTAAGTTACTTAAGTTCTCAGTGTTATCAGTATCTACATCTGTAAAGAAGTAATATGTCTGATAGGGCTGCTGTGATTATTAAATAAATTACTACATGTAAAGAACTTAGAGCAGTGCCTGGCATATAAGTACTCAATGAATAATAATCATTATTACAATTCTGCCTCCAGTGTACACACTCTCCAGCAGTATGTGAACACCTGTTTCATTGCATTTATCATTGCTCATCTGAAACGCAAAAAATGGCATCTAATTTAATTTGTACTTCTTTAAAAATCGTGGAGGACGGGCATAAACTGAGATCTTCAGCATAAGAAGATAGTGATAAGCTGGGCTTGGTGGTTCAACCTGTAATCCCGCGCCTTTGGGAGGCTGAGGTGAGTGGATTGCCTGAGCCCGCGGGTTCGAGACCCACCTGGGCAGCGAGACCTAATCTCTGCAATAAATCAAAAAATCAGCCAGATGTGGTAGCGCATGCCTGTAATTCTAGCTGCTTGGAAGGCTGAGGCGGAAGGATCGCCGGAGCCCAGCAGGTCGAGGCTGCGGTGGCCGGGAGCGGCCACTGCACTCCAGTCTGGGCGACAGAGTGAGACACCAACTCAAAAAAAAAAAAAAAAAAAGATGGTGATATAAATACAGCCATCAGGTTACATTTGAAACAAAATTTTATATCATAGAATTGTCTGACAGGTGCCTACCCTAAAATGAACTCTTAACACTCTAATCTTTGTCTCGATGGTGCTGTAACTGACTGCACAGATGTTATTACTTATTTGATCCTCTGGGTTTGTGTTTGTTTTTTTAAAGGCACGGTCTTGCTCTGCTGCCCAGGTTGGAGTGCAGTGGTGCAATCAAGGCTCACTGCAGCCTCGACTTCCTGGGTTCAGGCAATCCTCCCACCTCAGCCTCCTGAGTAGTTGGGAATACAGGCGCACACCACCAGGCTTGGCTAATTTTTAAAATTTTTTGCAGAGACAAGGTCTCACCATGTTGTCCAGTCTAGTCCTAAACTCCTGGCCTCAAGGCAATCCTCCCACCTTGGCCTCCCAAAGGGCTGAGTTTACAGGCATGAGTCACTGTAACTGGCCTGATCCTTTTTTGTGTCCATGTCCTGACTTACTGAGGCATGTCACCCTTTTGTATGTGTAATTCCCTGTTTTAGAGCCAATAAATTCTACCTCTCCTTTAACATGCTGGGTTCTCTATTTCTACTCTCAAATACTGGTGCAGTCTCAACAATATTCACTAGGAATAGAGAGAAGGAAGTTTGCTAACATGTGTGAACACCTAAGCATAAGCCAGGCACTGTGCTAAAAATGTTATGTCACCTAATTAAATATATTCAGAGAGGTAAAGTAACTTACTTACTCGAGCTCACCTAACTATTAAGAAGCCGATACAGATTTTCAACCCAGAAGTGTTTGCTTTAAATGGCCATCATATTCTACTATGTCACAATGCCTGTACTAAACTGGCAGTATTATGATCCAAACCACACAAATGTTAAACCAGAATGAAGAGGTTTAGAGAACAGTGCAATAGTATCTGTGAATTCCTATTTTTAGTCAATTAAATTTCCTGACAGGCTGGGCTCAGTGGCTTAGACTGTAATCCCAGCAGTTTGGGAGGCAGAGGCAAGTGGATTGCCTGAGCCCCTAGGTTCAAGACCAGCCTGGGCAACTTAGCGAGACCTCGTCTCTACAATAAAAAAATCAAGAAAAAATTAGTTTGGCATGGTAGCATGCACCTGTAGTTCTGACTACTTGGAAGGCTGAGGCAGAAGGCTCTCCAGAGCCCAGCAGGTCAACGCTGGGGTACCATGAGTGTGCCACTGTACTCCAGCCTGGGTGACAGAGTGAGACTCCAACTCAAAAAAAAAATTTCCTGACCATCTTACCCTGTTTCCTTCCATTTGGTCTATGGATATTACCCCAAATACATTCATACTCTATATTTTTTACTCACGGTATTGGCCTGGCTATAACTGAGGTGTCAAAATTCTCTTGAGATGTTTTTTCCTTCCAGTAAGCATTTAGCTTCTGGGCAAGGGCATTTATTGTCAACCTGAAAGAAAATGCAAAAAGTATGTCCAAGTTGAACACTTGGTGAACACTGTTTTGATCTTTGAAAAGCTTCCATTTAACAGAAACCAACAATTTAGAAAATTCAGCATAGTTTTGAACATCTACACATTAATAAACTAAGATGGGACTATACTGCTCTTGCAAGCTACATATCAAAATGAAAAGTCATAGTGTTGAATAGTCACCTTGGTTTAAAAGGTAAAATGGTCACAAGTGCTAAAAAGTAGAGTTCTACACATTTTCAGGGCTTGTAGAATCATGGAGGGGTGGGTACATTGACATTAGAGACTATGACAGAGGACCAAACTTCAGAGCTAGAACAGAACCAAATACTAGTAAGTTGATCGGGAATTACTTGACTGTCAGATGGCTACAGGTAAAGAATTCAAGAACAAGGTGAAAGCCACAGGACACAATACTGCACCCTATCTACATAAATCAATCAAATATTACATTAATATGTCTATATAGTTCCTCTTCATCCAAATGCTGATCATAGCAGTTATAGTGTCAATGAACAAGCACCCTTCAACATTCTACTACACATCTTTTACTGGAGACTGTATCTGAGTTCTGGCTCTTACTCATTCTCCTCTATCTACACAGACCCAGGGTCAACAACAAATGTAATTTGTAAAAGTCAAAATCTAAATTTTGCTTCTCAAAACTGCCAATATTGTAATTACTAATTCTTATTTGATTTTGCAGCCCAGGATTACAATATAATATTTTGAAATCTTTTGTCCCCTGGATAATTCCCCCAAGGTTTTTACAGAACTCTTCTTAAGAGAAATTCTTCCTTACTTTCTCTTTACTCATTAAATTAGGTTCTCACTACATAGAAAAGATTAAAGTAACCATATACAATCTCCACTACAAACTCTTATTCCCCTTCAACCTACCAATGTTCCTATCTCTATGTTTATATACTTCTCTCAAGTCACAGATGAAGAACTATTCCTTGTTTTCTCTTAAAAATATAATTAAAATCTATTCTACAAACTAGAAGATTAGGTGGGTTATGGGAAGATGGCAGAATAAGAAGCATGCAGAAACCATCTTCTCACCTAGACAACAACTGCTCTGGCAGAAGCTGCCTGATATAACTATTTTGGAACTCTGGAGTCTACTGAAGGCTTGTAACTTCCAGGGGGATGGTATGGAGGGTAAATTGTAATTAATTTGTGGCAATTTCAATTCTTAGCTCAATAGCAGCTACCCATTCCCCACTTCTATCCCTTTGGCAAGCAGTTCTTTATGTGTTCCAAAAGCAACTTCTGGGATTCAGGGTGGGCAAAAAGGATGCTGTCCTCTAAATATCACAGATCTACACTATTATCACTGATTGATACTTCTGATCACAGAGGTGCAAACAAAAAGGCAGGTGGCCATTGTTATTGCACTGGTCCATTGTAGTGACGTCCAGGGTATTCAAAGGCTGGGCAGCTTTTTTCCCCCTGATTTTTCTCTTTGTCACCTCTTGGGAGTCAAATGTAAAGACTAGGCCATTTTAAAGTAATCACATATATGGATTATAAATTAGAAAGTCATTGTGCCCAGGAAAAGGCGTAGGCTAAAAAAAGAAGTGAGGAGACCTTAAGTTTACTTCTCAGGCTGATCACTAGCAGAAACTGCCTAGAACAATAAAACAGAAACAATCCCCTGCCCCCAGCAAACCCTGGGAAAGGGAGAACCTGACTTCTAGAGTTACCACATTATTAGAGCCAAATATCCAGTTTAAACAGAAAATCGCAAGGCACACAAAGAAATAAGAAAAGTATACCCCATTCAAAGGAAAAATGAAATAAACAGAAATCACCCCTAAAAAAGGTTCAATAATGAATCCACTAGACAAAGACTTTAAAAAAACTATTTAAAGACACTCAAGAAACTAAAGGAATATGTGCAGAAAGTCAAGAAAACAATGCATGAGCAAAATAGAAATATCAATAGAGAGATAAACAACCTAAAAAGAACCCAAAATGAAAGTGAAGTTGTCCCTAGACAACTTAATTAATTAGGGAAGAAGAAAGAGCAAGGGAAAAAAATAAACCAAGCTTGCAGCAAATTCAGCATTAATCATTAGGTCAGCTTGCTCTCTAACCTGCTTCCTCATAGCTGTTTGTTGCCTATTGCCCCAGAATCACGTAAACCCTGTTACAAGGCTATAGTTTGCCTTAACTGCTCTATAGATAACAACTTGAGCATTGTGAAATGTTAAGTTTTTCATTTGAGACATTCTTTCAGGTCTTGCATACTGATGAAACTACTGATGTCAGCTGGTCTGAAGGATCTCGCTGATACCAGCTAGAAAACAAATAGCAACATTATGAAAGTTTCTCCCTATGAGTAGTTACTTTAAATGCAAATGCATTAATCTAGATTCACAAAGATATGACATAATGAAAAGGAATGTAGCAGATGTTAATACCTGAAAATGGAGTGCTGCTATAACAAATAACTGAGGATATGGAAGTGGTTTCAGAATTGGCATTTGACAGAGGCTGAAAGGATTTTAAGGAGCATGACAGAAAAAGCCTAAATTGCCTTGAACAGAATGTTAGTAGAACAGACTGTTAAACACTTCATGAGTGAGGGCTCAGAAATAAGTGAGATGCATGGCAGAGAAAATACAAATGGCCTTAGGGAATACCCAAAATCATTGTAAACAGACTATTGGTAGAAATATGGATGTTAAAGGCATTGCCAGTGAAGGATCAGAAGGAATTGAGGAACTTGTTATTGGAAAACTTAAGGGAAGGAGATCCTTTGTTACACAGTAGCAGAAAGCATAGCAGAACTGTCCTTCAGTTATGTGGAAAACAGAACGTTTAAATCATGAAATTGGACATTTAGCTGAGGCAAAGTATTGAGAATGTGGCCTGGTGTCTTCTTGCTGCTTATGTAAAATGCAAGAAGAAAGAAATAAATTGAAGGAAGAACTGTTAAACAAAAAGCAACCAGGACTTGATGATTTGGGAAATTCTTAGCCCATCCAGATTGCAAAAGAGGCTAAAATTTAGAGATTTTGTGTCAGGAAAGCATGCTTTAGAGAAAAAGCTAATGGTGGGGCTGGACAATCTTTTGCTAATATCTCAGAAAAATCTAAAGGTCAGAGTATTCAGTCACACAGAAAGCTTTTTGAAAAGATTTAATCACATGAATCACAGATCTCCATAGCCATCTCAGCTAAAGCCAAGAATAGATGATGGATTACTTAGGAAATACCTATAAAGAGCCTCTTATAGGAGGGTATGAATACCCATGACATACATGGCAAACCTGCAAGGTTCTTGAGAATGGCATACTAGCATAAAAAACTTCTAACTTGAACTTAAAGAAATGGACAGAATATAAAATGAAAAAAGCCTGTTGTGCCCTCAAAATTCTCCAGTCAGGAAACAGGCTGATGAAACTACTCAGCTGCAAATACATGCTTCCCTTCATGAAAAAAGATGACTTTAAGGGTGGGGCCATAAACCCAGAGGGCAAAGCCTCAAGACTATAGGGTGGAGGACTTTAAATTTAATGGAATTTGCCTGACTGGAGTTTGAAATTGCTTGGGAGTGACTCCTTTCTTTCTTCCAGTTTCTCCCCCATTTGAATCAGAATATATATAACTAGTATCCAATGCTTGCCCCACCATTGGATTTTAGCTGCAAAAAATTTTTCAAAAGATTCATCCATAGAAGTAAAGAAAATTTGCCCCAAGATACAACATACTCAAAATATCAACATTACGTGATTTACATAATGAAATTTAAGACTTTTGAGTCAATGATATTCAGAGGAAATTTTTAGACTCTATGTTGATGCTGTAATTAGTTGAAACTTGAAAACACTGGAATGGGGTAGTATATTTTGTATATGAGACCTAAGTGAATCCTTGGAATCTTAGGGGACCAAGGGCAGACTGTGGCAGACAGAATAATAGTCCTCCAAAGATATGTAGGTCCTAATCCCTGAAACCTGTGACTATGTTAATATGTTATTACACAGCAAGGGGGGAATTAAGGTTGCAGATGGAATTAAGGGTACTCATCAGCTAACCTAAAGGTAGGAAGATTATCCTAAATTATCTAATGTAACCACACAAGGGTCCTCAAAAGCAGAAGAGTGAGGCAGAAGAGTCAGAATCACAGAAGCAGATGTGATGACAGAAGGAAGATCATCAGAGTGATGCAATGTGAGGACTCAACCTATCACTGCTGGCTTTGAAGTTGGGGGAAGAGGACCATGGACCAAAGAATGCTGCAGCCTCTAAAAGCTGGAAAAGATAAGGAAATGGATTCTCCCCTAGAGTTTCCATAAAGAAATGTAGCCCTCCTCACACCTTGATTTTGGCTCACTGAGATCTGTGTCAGACTTCTAACCTACACAGCTCTAAGACAGTAAATTAGTGCCATTTTAAGTCATTAAGGTGTGTGATACTTTGTTGTGACAGCAGTAGAAACAATTTCTCTTGTTTATAGACAAATTGAGTATTACTGTATTTCCCTCAAAAATGTAAACTATCTCATGGCTTCCCTGTGATTTCTTTCTTTTTTTTTTTTTTTGAGTCAGAGTCTCACTCTGTCACCCAGGCTGGAGTGCAGTAGCATGTTCATGGACACCACAGCCTAGACCTGCTGGGCTCAGGTGATCCTTCCGCCTCAGCCATCCACGTAGCTGAAAATATAGACATGTGCCACCACACCCAGCTAAGTTTTTTGATTTACTGCAGAGATGAGGTCTCGCCATGTTGCCTAGGCTGGTCTTGAACCTGTGGGCTCAGGCAACCCTCTCGCTTCCACCTCCCAAAGTGCTGGGATTACAGGCATGAGCCACTGCTCCTGGTGTGAATTCTTTATTGTAGCTCATCACATAGTTCAGGAATAATGGTTCTAGAACAGGGGTTAGCAAACTATAGCCTGGGGGACAAATCTAGCCCACTGCTTGTTTTTGTAAATAAAATTTTATTGGACACAGCCATGTTCATTCCTTTATTTATTGTCTATGCTTTCATACTATAGCAGAATTGAGTAGTTGTGACAGACAATATGGCCCACAAAGCCTAAAATATTTACTTTCTGGCCCTTTTCAGAAAATAGGAAAAATAGGAGTTTGCCAACTCCTGCTCTAGGATATGGCCCTACTCTATCCATCCAACTTGATTTGCCTTTGTTCCACTTACCTCCTGTTATCTTTACCCCTTATATTCTTACCATTCTGAGTTCCTGTCAGTACTACTTTAGCTCATGCTACAATTCCATCCTGGAATTCCCTTCCCTCTCTTCTAAATCTTGTATATTTTAAGGCACACCTCAAGTCATCCTTTCTATCTAAAATCTGCCCTACTTTACCAGGGCGTTTTTCCTATACCATACCACTTAGATTTTGATGGATCAAAAGCCATTTGATTGCTCTCTAAATTGTTTCATATATGTTACAATCTGTTATTACAAATAGAATGTAAACTCCTTAAAGACAGTGACTATGTCTTGAATTTCTCTGGAAAATTCCACAAAGCCTTGCCAGTATATTATGTATCAGCAGAGTGCTCAGTTAATACAGGTTGATCGCATTTCTTAAACAAGTTCACTCTAAAAAATGGGGCTGAGCACGGTGGCTCAGCCTGTAATCCCAGCACTTTGGGAGGTGGAGACAAGAGGACTGCTTGAGCCCGGGGGGTTCGAGACCAGCCTGGGCAACTTGGTGAGACCTCATCTCTGCAATAAATCAAAACTAGCTGGGGGCATGGTGGAGTACATCTGTAGTTCCAGCTACTTGGAAGGCTGAGGTGGAAGGATTGCCTAAGCCCAGTAGGTCGAGGCTGTGGTAGCCATGACCAGGCCACTGTACTCCAGCCTGGGCGACAAGAGTAAGACCCCAACTCAAAAAAAAAAAGTTTTAAGTTTGAACCCTAATAGTTGCAGCTGAAATCTGATATACACAACTGTTAAAAGTGATATTACGGATGATTTATTTGCAGACATTCTAGTAGTATGATGACTGGCATCTCTTTAATCATTTGCAGTGTTGATATCTATAATACTCACAGGATGAGTTTTTGATAGCAGACAACCTGTGATTAGACTTTCCCTCAAATTCTTGTATTTTTAAATCTAAATACCTTTTTCATTTTATACAAAATAAATTGAGTATAAAAGGGTCAGTGTTGTATGTGGGATAGTATATTGGTTCCATTTTTAATAAAATAAGTAGCAGATATTAAGCTCCATAAGCCAGAAATCCTATGTGCACAACTGAATAAATCTACGGTCTATAGACTATCTCTATCTAGATCACTGCAATCACTTCAAACTCATCATGCCAACACTAGACATCAGAAACCAAGCATCTGATGCCTTTAAAAACTAAAAGAAAGCCGGGCTCGGTGGCTCAGCCTGTAATCCCACGCCTTTGGGAGGCTGAGGTGAGTGGATTGCCTGAGCCCATGGGTTCAAGACCAGCCTGGGCAGCGAGACCTCATCTCTACAACAAATCAAAAAAAATCAGCCGGGCGTGGTAGCGCACGCCTGTAATTCCAGCTACTCGGAAGGCTGAGGTGGAAGAATCGCTGGAGCCCAGCAGGTCGAGGCTGCGGTGACCGGGAGCGGCCACTGCACTCCAGTCTGGGCGACAGAGTGAGACTCCAACTCAGGAAAAAAAAAAATTAAAAGATAGATTTGAGTAGTAGAGTGACAAAGATGATATAGAAAGATGACAAATAATTTCTAATATCTAACATTCAGATTTACAAATCTTAACTATTTAGGTAATCATCAGCAATTCCCTATTCCTTTCACTCAAGAGAAATGTATTAACTTGACTCTGAGACTTGTCAAACTAATGTCATTCCTAAGCTTTCACTCTTAAAAGTCAAGTCCGGGTCAAAGATTTCCATTAGGGGTCAGACTTATATTTAAACAATCATTTCACCTAGACTGAGGGAAGATGGTTGCCATAACCACTGAGCAGCCCAAGTCACCAAAAAACAATTATCCTGAAATTAATTTGGGGTTGCTATTTAAATAGTTGTCTCTTTGTCAAACATTAAACCTAAATTCTTATGGCTCTAAACAAATTAAGGTACAACATTTTAATTTATTACAGTTTGGGGCACAAAACAAAAGACATTTGGGAAATCATTTTTTTTCAAACTCTAAGAAAAAATTTGCTACTAAGACTTCAAGAAAAATAACAACAAATGTACTCGAGTATTCTTTCTAGAATACTCCTTCCCCTTTTGTGTCTTTGTAGTTCTTCCCTCTGCTTAGAATGTCCTTCCTTTACTGGTCCATCTAGAAAACTCTAACTTTTCTTTTAAGTTCTGATATAATCTGCTTTGTGAAGTCTTTCCTAACTCCCTTATACATACGAAGGGGGACTCAAAAACAGCTGTAATTTATTTATAAAAAATTGTGTATTTATTCTTACATGTTTAAACTTCAGTCACCTTCAAAGTCCTCTCCCGTTTGATGCAATACACCTATCGAGACACTTTTTCCACTGCTCAAAACAGTTTTTGAACTCATTAATTTTGATGCCTTTTGGTGCTTCTGCCGTTTTTTGTTTCACCTCTTCCACATCAGCAAAATGTTTCCCTTTGAGGACTTTTTTCATCCGGGGAAAGAAAAAAATGTCACTTTGGGCGAGATCGGGTGAATAGGGAGGGTGGGACATGGGGTTCATGCTGTTTTTGATAGAAAACTGCTGAACAAAATTTCACTGCTACACGTTGTTCGTGTAAATCATCCAGCATGAAATAGGCAAACGTGTTGAAAGAAACTCCAAAAAAATTTACTGAAGCCAAACACAGCCTCTCACAACACTAGCTGGTATACTGATGCCAATAGGTTCCTAGAACACTTACCCAGCAGGGGAAGCCTGTATGAAGAGAGGCCCACCCTCCAAAAGATGATTCCAGTTTTACGGGGGTGCCCCTCGTATTAAAGGTTCTTCCCACTTTGCATATTAAAGCAATTATTTTATAGGTGTTTTAGTTCCTTATTTGCAAACCTCTATCTCATCATACTTGTTCATAGGTGCTAAGGAGTCTTATTTTTCATCCTTATGTCCCTAGTACTTGGTACACAGAAGCTATCTCATAATACTTAATGAAATAAAGACCTACTCCGTACCCAATTTTTTTAAAAAAACTAGTCTAAACTGGCTTTAAAAACTCCTTTGTCGCCTAAACATATCCCTAACTGGTTCAGCCTCAATGTCAATTTCCTTTCTGATTCTTACATATTTGTCTTCCCTATTCAATTCAAATGCTTTTGTGAATGCATATCTTTCCTGCTGTTTCATCACTTTCCTCTAAATCTGTTCACTGGCTTCAAAACATTTTTTGAAACAAACTTCAAACTTCTTTTTTTTTCCCCAACATACTCAATAACTTTAGATCCACCCATGTCATTTCATTAAGATCAATTCCAGAGCTCTTCGTTTCACCAGAAATCTTTTTAGCAAATTACTCCTATATCCATTCTACAATTTCTAAAGGTAGGTTTATTTCAACTAGATTGCATATATCAAGTATCAGTAAACTTTAATTTCAAAATGAAATCATTTTATTTCTAATCATGGAAAATAGGTTTGAATTAATTCCCAGTTAACTTATCTAGCTGGTTTTTAGAGATGGTTTAAAAGGCATTAGACAATAGAATCATATCTGACCAAACTGTGAGAAGCACCTCAGGTTGGGAGTGACTCACCGGTATTCCTTAGTGTACTCAAAGTCTTGTTTGTTGTAGGCAGGTTTTAGGAAATTGCACTCAATGACTCCAATTACTCCTACACCTTCTCCACGAGTTGGCTTAGAAGAAAAATATTAATTTCAACACTTACATTACTGTTGACTGCCTACAGGCATTTCCTTTTGAATCCAAACAATAATAGAAAGGTTACATAACACTCATGGGCAAGAAAAAGCCATCAAGATCTAGAAACCCACTTAGAATTAACTTCAACAAACTTCAAGTATTAGTTTAACTGGAAACTCTGACAAATTCTAGGGCAGAGATTTTCAAACTCTAATCCCTAGATCCCTAGGATTCTTCAGGGATTAGCAGACATCTCTACTTTACCCACACTACCACCACTTGCATTTGCTTTATATTCCAGGATTGCTGAAAGAGTACATTTGAATAAAGAATTACACTGCTAAAAAAAAAAGGTTATATACTACTGTTCTAGGGGACTAAAATAAAAATGTATCTGAAAAATTTTTTAAGGATATCAAGTGATTACATATTAAAATAAGCAAAAAATTAGCTGGGCATGGTGGTCTGTGTCTGTAATCCCAGGTACTCAAGAGGCTGAGGTGGGAGGGATCACTTGAGCCCAGGAGTTCGAGGTTACAGTCAGCCATGATCATGCCACTTCACACCAGCCTGGGCAACAGGGCAAGACTCTGTCTCTAAACAAACAAACAAACAAATAAATAAAATAAGCAATTTTCTTACATTTATAGACCACCAAACAACTACTAAAGAGAGTCAGATTTACGGTGATTATTAATTACAAGTTGATGCAAGAGATTATTGGATTTAAAATCTTTTTATATTCTTTAACAAAAGGAATTGAGTCAAGATGTCATTAGATTGGCACATAAATATGGGTTGTTTAAAGAGCCTATAACAAGGAAAAATAAGGTTGGCTGAAAATTAGCTATCCTGGGCTTTATATAACTTAGTTCTACTATATAATACAAAGCAGTTTATCATTTCTTGTGCTTTAGCAATCTCATCTGTAAAATAGGAATAAAAGGGATACTTGTGGAAATAAACACTTGTGTTTTTGTTTTTTTTTAAGAGACAGGGTCTTGCTCTGTCGCTCAAGCTGGAGTACAGTGGTGTGATCATAGATCACTGCAGCCTCAAACTCCTGGGCTCAAGCAATCCTCCCACCTCAACCTCTGGAGTACCTAGGACTACAGGTACATATCACCATACCTGGCTAATTTTTAATTTTTTTTAGAGCTGGGGTCTTGCTATGTTTTCTAAGCTGGTCACAAACTCCTGGCTTCAAACAATCATCCCACCTTGGCCTCCTAAAGCACTGTAATTACAGGCATGAGCCACCATGCCTGGACAAAACTAGGACTTTATATAATCATTAAAACATTAAAGATGATGGTAACATTTGTAGAGCTTGCCTTAAAAAATATTTTCACATAATTTGCCCTATTTAAATCTCTCAACCCTGTAAGCTGTAAGGTAGGCAAAGCAGGTAAGATTATTATTGTTGTTTACACTTTACAGGTAAGGAAATCGAACAGTAGATAAATTAAATGATTTATCAAAGTTACACAGTTTGTAAATGGCCCCAAATCCTGGTCTTCACAACTAGCAAGTGTTATGCGCCTTCCACTATGCCTAATTATCTCCCCAAGAAAATGGAAGAGTTACCTAAAACACTAATAAGCTAATACACATGGTGAAGTTACTGGTGTTCTAATTCTACCTTTCATTAGCAGCTACTTAGAAAATGAATTCAGTAAAGTTTGTGGATTAACATTTGTCAAGAATAGAGTTAGAAAGAGTTTTTCAGCACAAGACAGGTCACTGGTAACACAGAATTCCAGAATTCAACAGCCATCATAAGATGGGAGAAAGGCTATCCCCTTTGAAAATTTTAAATTCTCTTCCTACTCTTTCCAGCCTCTGATGACAAAGAAATATTAATCACTCACCTTCACCTGGCAGCCCACTTTCTCAAAGGACTTTATGAGTCGGTTGTTATGATACATCATTACACCAAACTGGTTACTATTCTTGCAAGAGAAACCAAACGTGATTCTCACCTGCTTATTCTTAAAAGGAAATCATTAAGGATACAAACACATACCAGGGGCTTCAAAAAACGGAATTTTGCACTGTGTCATAGCAAAAAATGTCAAACACCAAGGGATACAAAGGTACACTTCTAGAGGGCATTTTAAAAATCTGCAGCAATAACTTTAAGACTATTCTTAACCTTTGACCAAGTAGTCTCGTTTAAAGAAAACAATAGTTATAATAGCAGAAAACATAAACAATTTAAATGTTCAACAATAAGGAAATGATTAAATAAATGTTGGTGTATTCACATGGCTTACTATGCAGTTCTTAAAAATATGTCCTTGAAAAAATATTGAAAAATATTTGGAAATGCTCAAATTATAATAACAAATATTATCTAATATATATATATGCATGCATACACAAACATACACACACACACACACACACACACACACACGCATAGAAAGGACTAAGAAAATATACCAAAATACCATCAATGATTTTAAAATTCATAAATAATCACAAAACACTTCTTAATCTTTGTTACTTGCTCAATTTGCTGCTTGGGCTCATAGGTTCTGATAAGAGCTGTAAATGGCATAATACAAATTTGCACAATTACATATAATAAAGTAAGTTCTGATAACCATACAAACACAATGAAATCAAAAGCAACAAGAAAACCATTTTTAAAGGTAAAGGACAATGAACAGTTCTGTAGTAATATATTTCATGGGAAGACGTTAACAAGCTTGGACAGATAGAATTAAGAGAAGTAATTTTTATAAGTAAAACATGAATAATGATGAATTTTTAACAAGCCCTTCTTGATTTTAAAACCAAGGTAAGTATGTGAGAAAGATAAAGTATGTGTGAAAGATAAACAGGTGTTCATTAAAACATTAATAACACTAGGGCAAACCCTTCGGGTCCCCTCCCACTGTGGGGACTTTTCTGTCCTCTTAATAAATCCTGCTTTCTCAAAAACAACAACAACAAAAAAACCTAATACTAAGAAACTTTCACATCCAAATGAGTTGAATGAAAAGTGACCTTTAGAACTTGTTCAAAAAATGATCTCCCTTGCCCCTTTTAAATGACAAGCTACTTGCCATCAAAGCCATATGACATGTAGGTGAGGTAAGGTACAAAGACAAGATACAAGTGGGTACATAGCACAGTAATGTTTGGATCAGAACATATAATGTTCTGGGCTCCAGAAGCTCAAGTCAAACCTCAAGTAAGACCTTATTCCAACACAAAAACAAAACAAAACTTCCCCAAACAAGTAAACCAAAATCCCATCCACAAAAGTAACTTCACAAATATAAAGACATAAATTTTTCTTTCTGTTGTACATTTTTTAAATTCCAAGTTACGGGGTGGGGGCACATTGGGATAGGTGACTCTCCAAATTAGTATAAGGAGAGAGAATAGTAGGAAAGAGGAGACCATTGATAACTGATGAATAAATAAGTCAGTGCCAACAATCTTGTCCCCCAGTAACCTTGAGGGAAATTTAATTAGGAGTTTCATTTTAATCATGCCTATAGTGAATCTGTTTGATTCATACTGTAATGATGGGAAGGTAACTGGTTTAATGAGAAGGGGGGCTGAGAAGAGCTGAGGTAACATACGAGAAATGCATGCATAGGAGTTTCCCCGATAGAAACCTACAAGAGAAAGATGAAGACAGAAGTGTGTTATATCCTAAAACAGTAGTTAGAAAGAATGTCTTTAAACTGGCTCTGTTAAACCTACAGCACTAACAGATCTCTCACAGAAACAAAGAGCTGAGTATCACATATTCTCACTCATAAATGAACCTTGAACAACTACCATATTACTATAAGAAAAAGATTGAAAGTGGGGAGGGGGCTGAGGGGATGGGGAGGTGGGAATGACAGTAGTCGATATCTACAAGGGGAAGGGGGAGCACACCTCATTGATAAGGGTAACTGCACGGTGAATATTTGTATACCTAACCCTGAATTGTACCCCACAACTTTAAATACAAATTAAAAGAGGAAAAAAAACCATCCTAGCCTACAGTCATATTAAAACGAATTTACCTACAGATGCTAACAATGCTATCTCTGCCTTTATTAAGTTGGGTTTATTTAGGTCTTTTTAAAAAAGTTTCCTACTAGACAAGATATGAGTTCCCCCACAAAATGAAAATCAGTTTGCTCATGAGTAAAAACTATATGATTTTTTAAAAAGGGAATAATTTTCTCATCTTTGGTCAGGGAAAGACAAAGCAAGCTAATAAAGCAAACAGAGTGTGAACATGGTTCTTGGGCTAAGAGTGGTGCTTAATGACTAGAAAATATATTAAAAGAGCAATTCTTCATAACTGCTTATGAGTTCTCAGTCTTTCTTTTTAAAAAAAAAAAATTTATTTTAAAGATGTGGGGCACAATTCAGGGTTAGGTATATAAATGTTCCCCAGCCTTTCAAACACTTTTTCTGCCCCAAAAGCCCTCAACAACATGTACCTAATTTCCACAGTTCATCTTAAGATTTTCTGTAGTATCTGAAATCTGTTCCCAGTGCAATGGAGGATAGAAGTGAAAAAAATGAAGAACAACTCCTCTGAGTGGTTGGCACTATGAGAAGTACCAGGAATTTTATTTTAAACCTGCTGAAGACCAGATCTGTTTCACCATAGAAATCAACTTTTAATTTCCTCTCTCCTAACTTCAGTCAATGTTAAGTCTGGACATGTTACAACAAAAATGATATTATATCCAAAAGATTAAAAAATTCTAGTCAACATTTGCTTCTTTCTTTCTTTTTTGAGTCAGGGTCTCATTCTGTTGCTCACTGGAGTGCAGTTGTATGATCACGACTCACCACAACCTCAATCTTCTGGGCTCAGGCCATTCTTCAGCCTCAGCCTTCTGAGTAGTTGAGACTATAAGCACGTGACCATAATCAGCTAAATATTTTTTATTTTTTTTAGAGATAAGTTCTATGTTGCCTAGGCTGGTCTCAAACTCCTGAGCTCAAGTAATCCTCTCACCTCAGCCTCCCAAAATGCTGGGATTACAGGTGTGAGCCACCACACCTAGCCTACTTATTTCAATCAGTGTAATATATGTATCAAAATTCCAGTAGAAACAAAATGATGTGGATTATTCCTTAAGGGAGAGATTCTCAAACCAGCCTGGGACATCAGTAGAGGATTTACAAATAAATAAATATTTCTGCTTTTTTAAAAAAAGATTTCAGAATCTACGAACCAGAATCTCCAAAATCTCAAGACACTATTATTTGAACAGTTTCCAGGTGATTTCTGATAAAACCATAGCTTGGCATTTAAGAAATACTTCCTCAGAGTGTACTATAACAGGATGTTTACTATGACACATTTTTAAATTAGAAAAGGAAAGTTCTTGCTTTTCTGTGCCATACTGAATATTTAAACCTGAAATAGAGAGGTCAACGTCATATAGTTGTAAGGATACTGTGAAGGTAGGTTTATATATATCATATCCTACATTGGCCAGGCTCTTGGCAATCATCTGGGTAGTCACCTTCTTTTGACGCAGAAAAATTTTCATTCGTGGCTTCATGTATAGAACACTACAAAATGCCTATGGAACAGTGAAGGGAAAGTTATTATGCAATATTGCCAATTCTACTGACATATCCATAAAACACTGCTAACAACTGATGTCTATTCTGGGCAAAGATTTGACTCGGCTTCTCTACCTTGTTACATTACGTCAACTACCACATTAAAGTACATCTGACTGTATTAGCTAAACTGTTTCAGTGGAGACAGTAAAAAGGAATCCTAGCAAAGGGCTAAAAGGCTGTCATCTTTATATAACTAAAATGAGATCCTGTTCTACATTATTTTAACATTATAGGAAATCTTACCTCTCACTGTTGAAGAAAAACCACTCTTACCCGTAAAGAATACTCTGTTTCTGGTAGCTCAGAGGTAACACCACCAGTCTCTTTTTCTTCTGAATCAAAGTCTGACACCAGGATGTCATATTGATCTGTATCAAAGTCCAACTCAGACTTTCCATCTTTATTTCTGGGTAAAAGAGACAAGTACCAATCTAACAAAAACTGGCTCCAAAGGACAAAAATGCACTAGGAACCCAATAGACAAGAAATGATAGCCAAAACTCAGCTATCTGTTTCTCTCCCTGACTACCAGTGCCAAGGAACTACAAACTACCTTGGATTAAGGATCACACAATATTTAGAGGTATTTCTATTCTAAACAAACCTACTTCATTTCATAGAGGTTGTGATGCCAAGTTTATAAGAAAAGAAAAAGAATGTGGAATGTCTGTGATCTGAAAAATCAATTAATGTCAGCTATCTTCAAAGCAGAATCTGAAAACAGATCCCAAATTTCTGGCTATTGTCAAGTAAATCACTCAAAATCATTTTCCCCAACTGAATGAATAGATGAATCAAAACCTATTCTACTAACTTCAAACTAATGTGATATCAAGATTTCTCCAGATCTAATCCTATTTCTTAGCAGGAATAAAAATTGTTATAAGTACAGCATATATATTTACTAGTCTGGAATATCATTTGTATAACTGTCACTTAAATATAAGAGTATTAATACACTTTTCATAAGGACCTTTCTTCTTCCCATAATCTTTTTGGACCACTTAGCTTTGTTCCTTTCCAAGACCCCTATCTTTATCACTAACCACTGCCAGGGAAAAAAGGAAGACCCATCTTTTTTCCTGGAAAAAAACTCAGAACAAATTATGGGTTTTAGAAAAAATGTATATACCAGAACAATATTTTCCAAAATTTGTTCTATGGAACAGTAATCCCTCAAGATACTCTTCAACAAGAAAGTAAGAAATAATAAAAGCTGTATGATCAAATAAAATTGAGAAATGATTCTTAGTGCTCAGAGCCACTTCAAGCTCTAATGATATCTCCTTCTCATACTTCAGGCTCCATAAGCTCAGAGCTGCTGTGTTGAAAATGTAGCTACTACACAAAGGCAGGAACAACTGACGCTGGACAGTACTTGAGGGAGAAGAGAGGGGAGAGAGAGGAGAGAAAGGATTTGTTAGAAGCCCAAACTTCATCTGCATGCAATTTACTTATGCAGCAAATCCTCACATGTACCTCACAACTTTAAAATTAAAATTAAAAAAAGAAAGGGGCTGAACCAGGGCAATTATAGTTTACAGCCTTATGAAGCCCATGATACCGTTTCATATTGTATTCTGTATTTTCCAAGATAATCCTAATTCTCACTAAACTACCCTACCCTAAGGCATATACCCTAACGAGGTTCTCAGGCCTCTTTGTTTTTCATCTTCATGTAAGGAAAAGAAGTCTGAAGAAACATTTTGAAAAGCTGAGAAACACTGCCTACTGTACTGCTTTATCAAATATTTTCAATGCATATTAAAGCCTCTGAGAAGTCCTAGAGTAAAGCAACATGGTAAACTTTGTTTAAGCCAAGTTTTCCCAAATGTATTTGACCATGCAATCCTTTATTTATACAGGTTGAATATCCCTTAACTGAAATGCTTGGGACCAGAAGTGTTTCAGTTTGACTCTTTCTGGGTTTTGGAGTATTTGCATTATACTTACTGGTTGAGTATCTCTAATCCCAAAATCCAAAATGCTCCAATGAAAAGGGTAAACTGATAACTGAGAAAAGAAGGAAAATTGGAGGAATGAAAGCTTTATGATGGTATGGGGTAGGATCCAGAACACATCTAGAGGGAATGGCCCTAGACAGAGCAAAAAGACTTGGCAGAGTATGTGGGCATGAATATGGTGAGCTAATAGAACTAGGTGGGGGAGGATTCATTTATGGTGAGATCATAACTTGTGAGTGCAGAGGGGAGCTAGAGGTCTAAGAAGTCATTCCAGAAGGTTAGAAATTGTATATGCACCACAGGTAAAGTAGGATGGCACCAAGCGTAGTATGCCTTGACGTTTGTGGTCATGGTTTTGAAATAACTAGCATAATTGTTTGATTTTCTCAAAGCAACATTTAGTTGCTTGGATAAAGATGCAAAGTAGGCAGTCACTTGAGTATAATAAGTAAAGTTGAGATTTTGCCAGGCAAAGAAAGTGGCAAAGAGATGGTCAAGGGAATCAATAAGAATTTGCAAGAAAAAGGTTACAGTAGTATATGAAATCACAGCTGGTAAGATGGAAGCGAAATATGGGAAGAAAGAGCATGTGATAAACATGAAAAATAAATGGCAGCCAGGTGAGATGGCTCAAGCCTATAATCCTAGCACTTTGGGAGGTTGAGGCGAGAGGATTGCCTGAGCTCAGGGGTTTGAGACCAGACTGAGCAACACGGCAAGACCTCATCTCTACAATAAATAAAAAATTAGCCAGGTGTGGTGGCGTGCGACTGTGGTTCCAGTTATTTGGAAGGCTGAGGCGGAAGGATCACCTGAATCCAGCAGGTAGAGGCTGTGGTGGCCATGAGCGTGCCACTGCACTCCAGCCTGGGCAACAGAGTGAGATTCTGACTTAGAAAAAAAAAAGGAAAGAAAGAAAGAAAAAGAAATGGCAAGGGCAAGAGATTGGGGAGCTTGGTGAGACTGGTCACTTAGGAGAATAGGATGAGCTGGGCAGACAAGAGTCATTTATCAGAAAATGAGTTGTCTGCAGTTACAGTGTGGCAGTTGCTAGTAATGAAAGGTGAATGCCTGTATGAGCGATAGATATCTAAGGGAGAAAGAGATGGGCAAAAAGATCAATATCAAATGTGACTTTAAATTTTCTGCTACTATACCATCATTTGGGATGAAAATGGTTTTTACACCATTCCTAATATTACTGGAGTAGATTAAACATTTTTGTTTTTACTGGTCATAAAAAATTATCAATATATAAATTAATCATGATATATATGGTCATTTCCTCAATATTTCATTATTGTTTTGACTTTAATAAATCATCCTAGATAACTGTAAAAAAATGTTCCAATGAGCACTTCTTTTGAGCCATCATATTGGCGCTCAAAGAGTTTCAGATTTTGCAGCATTTTGGATTTTAGATTTTTGGATTGGGAATTCTCAAACTGTATTAACACCTAGTACCATACACACAACTGAGAAGCAATGTACAAAGAAAAAAATCTGCTTAAGGTTTTTTCACTGGAAATACCTCAAGAAAACAAATCTTCATAATACAAATTAGGTTACTTGAGGTTTACTCAGTAGGACAGAAGGAAGATTTAAATTACCAACGTGTGAGTCCTTACTATTTTTCTTTTTAAGTACAGTACTCTCTATAAACACTGGCATTGCTTTTATGTAAGTTTTACCCAGCTAAGAAATGAGACAAAATACTTGACCTAAGGAAAAAAAGGAAGGATGAATACATCTGATACTCTGTTCTATAAAACATACTACAGCACAGCTTTTCTTTTTGAGAAACTTGCCCATGGCAGGTCTTTCTGCCATGAATCTTCCTTTTTCCTTCTTTTCTTCCCATTAATAAACTGCTTTAAAACTTTTTTTAAAATACTACAAATACCTCTATTTAATATTAAAGTTTTTTGGGTTTTAGTGTTTAGGTGTTAACCTACTCTTAAATGTATTCTACTTGGCACACTAAGATGAAACAAATGACAGAGTATTTCTAGATTCTTTAATTAGTTCTAAAGACATGATTTTAACCCAGCTTCATTATAGTTAAAATTTACCTGCTCCAAAAATTTTTCTACTACTAATCCAGCTACTCTGAAAGCACTAATACAGAGGTCCTTATTTTTTAAAGATCGCATTACACCCTGTTACTTTAATTTCTCTTCCTCATACTTCATTTTCATTGTCAAATAGGTAAAACAACTAACATTTACCAATCTCAAAGCAATGCCCATGAACTGAAATATATATTTATGAAGGATTCTGGGGGTCTTGATTTTTATGGTAATAGCCTCAGGATATGCATGTTTCCACCTTAAACATGCCACATTTTACCAACAAGAACCACTACCTCAAACAGAACTGTGGTTGTAAAAGAAATCCATAGGAAAATATGCAATGAGATTAAAAATGTGTATCAGAATTTATCTACTCGGCTTCTCTATCACCCTTGGAATACTATACCTGCGGATGTTCCAAATGAGAACACGAGTGCCTTTTTTGCCTGGGATGGCATCAAACTGAGACAGCAGGTCATTTTCACTGTTGAAAATTGAATAGTTCAAGATGGCTTCTAGGCTGGGCAAGGAATCCTCAGTAATAATCATTTTTTGTAAAACCAAATATAGTCAAAGAAAAATTAATATCTTAGGAGACTATTGAGAAGTAAGATCTGCCTTTTGGGTTGCATGTTTAAACAAAAGTATAGACATAAAGTATGGCCATTACTGCTCCAGAAGAAAGGAAAAGGGAAAAATGGAGAAAGGTTGTAGAGACAAACACCAAAATCAGTTACCCTTGCAGAATACAGTTTCAAAGATACAATGCAAACAAAATTCTATATTTAAGAAAAAGATCAAAGGCTAAATTTTTTAACTCTTTGGGAACAATGAGTTCAAACCTTATTGCTATACTGCTCCAGTGAAGACAACCTGGTGTCTAACAGAAATAACAGCTATGCGGGTGTAGAGAAATGAGCTATTCTGATAAGCTGATCAATAGTAACTTTCTAGGAATATGAGTGCAAATGTAGCTACCCTTAGGGGGAAAAAAAGGGAAGACACTACGAGCTTTACCATGGAATGGTGGTGAGGAAGAGATAGATATACTGTATAGATCAAAATGCATAGCAATGAAAATTTCAGTATAGCAAAAAACATTTCTAAGCTTCTGTCAATGGTTCACCTATTTTAAAACAATTTAATAGAAAAAAATCCTAGTTAAATTTAAGACATTTGAATACATGAAAACTTTTGATAGCTGGATTTAACCTGAAGAGGCTCCTATCAAAATAGATAGATTAGACTAATTTTTAACCAACATTCTTCATTTCCAGAAAGGATATTGTTTTGCTGGTTGAATGGAACAATTGGTACAATTACTGCCTGGGCCTGGACACATTCCAGATAGGTCTGTGACAGGAGTCCAACAGTCAGAGTACCCCCATTCTTGGTGAAGACAAGAGCGTCCTTTCCTAGCCGCATGGAGCCTGACTTGAAACCATTACCAAAGACCCCGATGGGACACTGGCTCTTCTTTATTACTTTATCTGTAAAGCCAAAGCTGTAATTACACAAGAAAAAAAGAAGTCAGGAAAAAGAAATCAGAAAGGTAAAAGGCATCCTAAGGTAGGTGACAGGCAGAATGTTTGGCTTACAAATAAAGAACACTTGTAAAAAGTCCCTTCTTTTTTATTCCTTTTGGTATTTCTGGGCAAAACTATTAAGTTAAAACCATAGGAAATTACTGTGGGGTAATGGGACTAATTTTCCTGTGTGGTTTGTGTGTACATAAATAATTCCATTACGTTAGAGTCACACTTTGTAAATGTAAAAATGCCTCTTTTCACTGGCTTACAGAGAGATGGAGGTGGCCTTGGGCAGCTGCCTTTCTTGTCGAGATAAAACAGCTCTAATTGCTAGAAGTAAAGTTAGAGTAAGGTGAAAAGGGTGGTTAGCTAGAGAGGATATCAAGAGTACCAGATACTGGCACTGGTCAGAGGAACTAGACTAGGCATCTCCTAACCTGGTTATATCACCCTCTAGAAATCTGAAAGTCAGGGATCATATATCTTGATAATTTCAGCTCCCCACCCAAAGGATAACCCTTCCAATTCTTACTCACTGCTCCATCTGCTGGGACAGTTCACTGGACTGTGGCCAAGGGATAAAAATAGGTAGTTCTGCCTCAGAATATCAGCAAACAGCTGCAGTATAAAGTCTTTCTTGTTTCATTAAGGACCTTTCACTTAGTCACCTCAACAATCTCTGTAGCCCCTTATGATCACCTTGCTCTGGGAGGCAGAATCTTTCTCTTTTTTTATTTTCCATCCAGATACATACCAAAATAATAGAACCTAAACAATTAAAATGTATAATCTAGAAAATGATTATCTTCCTCTCATATATTCCCTCACCACTAATAAAACTAATTTTAAGGGCTGTTTCTCTGGATGAAAGGGGAAAATGAAGAGAGACTAGTGAATGGGTATAAACTTATAGTTAGAAGACATAAGTTCTAATATTTGACAGCAGACTAGGATGACTACAGTTAGCAACAACATATTTTATATTTCAAAGTAGCTAGAAGAGAGGACTAACAATGTTACCAACACATAGAAAAGATAAATATTCCAGGTGATAGATACCCCAAATACCCTGACTTGATCATTACACATTTTATACACGTAAAAAGCACTCACATATACCCCACAAATATGTAAAATAATATGTATCAATAAAGGCAAAAATAATAAAGGATTGTTTTTCTCCAGAATGACTAATTTTACAATATTGTTCTACTACTCATTCAATAAATATTTAAACTGAGCGCCTACTATATGCTATGCATTGTGCTATGCACTAGAGACATAACTGCTAATCAAAGAGACATGATTCTTGCCTTTACAGGTTGTAGTCTAAGAAAGGATTTCATATATTACAGATTAGATGCTTCTTCTTCAATATCAATAAAATACATACTCTATAGGTCATGACTGAGCAGCCTAATCTTGGCTTATACCCTTTTGAGCAGGTAGGGCTGAGATGTCTGATTTCTCCTTCCTGAAAGTTTTGGTTTTGTATATACTCTAAGAAAGGGATCACCTTTTAACTTTCTATTTCAAAGTGTCATGCAATAATGCCATATGTGCTCCTAGAACAGATACTTTATAGAAGTTTTGTATATCCCACAGATAAATCTAATGAGAAGAAGGTAATTTCCAGGGCAGTGGCTCTTTGAAAAAAGCAAAAGAACATTGAGCTCATTGCTGTCTATGGGCCTTAGTATTCCAAGAAACAGACTTATAAATTGGAAAGATTCAGGTATTCTCATCCCTCTTGTGGAAGAATTGACTAGAAAAAAATGGGGTAGTTATGAGGATTAAACTACATACCATACACAAAATATATTAATTATAAAGTACTGCTCAAACTTTAATCTTAAAATGATTCTAGAAGTCATTCTGGTCATTGTCATGTGTAATCTCCTACTTCAGATTTAATGTCACATCTAAAACTCAGGGCTCTTGGCCGGATGCAGTGGCTCACGTCTGTAATCCTAGCATGCTGGGATGCTGAGGCGGGAAAATCACTTAAGCCTGGCAGTTCAACACCAGCCCAAACAATATAGCGAGACCTCACCTCTACAAAAAAGATAAAAAGTAGCTGGGCATGGTGGCACGCACCTATAGTCCCAGCTGCTTGTGAGGCTGAGGCAGAATTGCCTAAGTCCAGGAGGTCAAAGCTGCAGTGGCCATGATCATGTCACTGCACTCCAGCCTGGGTGACAGAGTAAAACCCTGACCTAAAAGGGAAAAAAAGAAAAGAAAGGAAAAGGGGGAAAAAAGCCTCTCAGCGTTCTTCATTAATAATAATCTTAACACTTGATATGAATTTGTATGATTAACTGGACTTTAACTTTCTCTAATACCACAAAACCTTCAATTAAGTGCTCAAGGGAAAGTGGTGAAAATAGGGAGATTACTCCCTTGATTTCCCAGTCTCTTCAACCTCTTTTCCCCTTTGTAAGTGTAAATCCTTACAGTCTTACTTAGTTTGGGGAGACCAAATGACTATACATGGTTGAGACGGTAAGTAGTAGGGCAAGGCCAGAACCTGAATAGAAAAGGACAAGAATAATGAGAAAAGAGGAGTTGAAAACTCTGGATTTTGTTGTTATGTTTGACTTAACTCTTCCCATGTGCGTTTCTTACCCCACCTAACTTCCCATGTTAGGTATTCTATTTGAGTGCAGATTTGCAGAATGATTGCCAAATACTAATCAAATAACTACCTAATATAAAAACCCGTACCACACATACTAGAATTGAAAGAATGAATACTGTAAAATTTGTTATAGCTCAATAATTTTTCACAGAGCCAATTTTCTTGGCTTAGACAGGTGGTTTCTCTTTGCTAAGTCAGTCCTGTTCTAACTTCTCAGGTAAGAGACAACACTGTTTACACACCAAGGAGGCTGGAATACCAGCTTTTTGAGTGGAATCCAAAATTACAACAGTTTGCTCTTGAGTACCTTAAAATGTCAAGAATCTAGAATCTAAAGAGGTAAATTTAAATTAGGACGGTGCCCAATGAAACAAACCTTAGCAAAATGTATGGACATACAAGTGCAGGCACCGTTGTTTCCTAGATATAGTGGTGATGCAATATGCTATATAAAAGAATAAAGACTGGTAAGCAAACCATTATTCTTTGGCTTTTGTTTTAGAAGAATAGATCTACTAGGAAATGCACTTCTGAGTACAGGTAGCAAATACCTTCAATCTGTGGCTCTGTGGCTGTTCTTCTTAATCCTTGACCTTTGAAAGAAGTTTTCTAGCTTGTTGAAGAAAGCAGCTGAATATATAGACTACCTGGTTCACACACTATCTCCAAAAGCTAAAGATAAATCGTTGTGGACCTTAAAGGAATTTGATAGGCCTTTCCTTTTTAACTTGATTTTTATGAATTTTATGTTATAGAAGAAACTGTTGCTGTAGTTACACAACTCTTTTATCAGCCTGAGAACAGAAGGAGTAGCATAAAGAGTTGGAAAATGTGGACAGGGTTAACAACAAATATTAGAGGTCAAATAAAATTTCTATAGGTGCAATAATTGTTCATAATTACTGCTATTATTTTTTCCAAATACAAAGATAATGTGTCCCAAAAGGAAAAATAGAAAAATTTACAAACTTAATAATTTTCAAAGCTATCTCTAAAGTCCAATAATTAAAAAAAAAAAAAAAAAAAAAAGAAATTGTGATACGTGGAATCCTTGGTTAGAAGTTAGGATTGGACCAAATGTCTTTTAAATAAATGGTATCTTCTAGCTCATGTAAGTTTGTTTTAAGATACAATCACAAATAAAATCCAGTACATACACTACATTAAGAACTCATTAATTTTCTACAATTATTTTTTAAATATGAGGAGCAACTGTCCAGCTCAAACTGGTGGGAAACATAATTGGCATGACAGGGAAAATGCTACAGCTAAAGAAGTTTCTGCCTGTTTTCCTACTTGGAGAGGGAACAAAAGTTTGAAAGAATGATAACTCATCCTTCATATTTCAACTCAAATGCCATTTCTTCTGGTGGTCACTTTTGATTCCTTAGACTAGATTAGCTCCCTGCTATATACTCTCAAAGAAACTGTGTTCTTCCTTCATAGAACTTACCACTGGGTAGAATAGCCTATTTAGTTATATTACTAGTCAGTTTGTTTCTTATTAAACTGTCAGCCAGCTGAGAGCAAAGATCATGTCTGTTTGGTTCACCACTTTATCTCCAGTACCTTGCACATAGGTGCTCAGTAAGAATTGGTTGAATGAATAAATGAATGAATCTGGAACAAAGATCATTGCAATTACTTTGAAACCATCCTCTTCCTCCCTCCTACCATATAACTATAACCACCAACTTTCACAGATGTAGTTCCACAGACAAAATGGAAGAAAATCAGACTTGCTGGGCCCACTATTTGACACCCACATCACTGGGATAAGATGTGGTGGGAAAGAGTTGTTAAGAAGATAAGCAATTTTAGGGGAAAAGAACCCAACTAGTACATACAGAATTAGACATATAAATATTTTGGTTCCATTCTATCTAAAATTTTATTATTCTTAATATACAATATTAACTTTAAGAGATAAATCTGATGATATAAGTTGAAGGATCTGGCCAACTCTCTACCTTCACTAACATACTAGTCACATTTTTGTCTCACTTCTAGAAGCTTTCCTGAAATAGTCTTCTAATTAGAAGGGTCTGAGACACAAGGTATACAGACTGCTGAGTGGTAAAACAATTATTTTGCCCAAATTTCATTTTTGTTTGATTAATCAAGGGGCTTTCCCTACAAACAGGGTAACTGATTTAGGATACTTGCAAGGAGAACTACAATCAAATGAATTTATTTTCCATTTTTATAGTTCTGAGCCCTTTCTCTCCTCCACAGCACTCCCCAACGTTACTTGTGCTTCATACACTCTAGTTTAGGAAGCCAGATGGGGAGTAATCAGCCTCATCTGCTACAAAGGAAGAGAGAAGGAAGGAGTTGAAGAAACCCTCATCTTCCACTGAGTGATATGTTAAGATAATATAGTAGAAACTACATTCTGAACTACAAATTTTTAAAGTAATTAAATAAACTGAGATGGGCCACAGAAATCTACCACCGGCTTCTATAGTTAGAAAAGAGAATTTCCTAAGTTTGCAATTCTACTACAAAACCTTTAAAGATTATGTGTGTGAATGCCTTTTATCTTCCATGGGGCTTGATTATACCCAGGCATCTTCATGGTTCTAATACATAAGTGATCCCTACTCCAATACTTCTGATTTATAAGTTAGTTTAGGTTAATGTAAATTGGAGAAGGTCTCAGACCAGGGAAGGTCCTCAGGTCTTTACACTTGCTATTCTCTGTCTGAACTCTCATCCCTTGCTTTACCTAGTTACATTCTACTTACCCTTAGATCTCATCTTAAACATCATTTCATCTAGGAGGCTTTTCTCAACCTCTGGGATCAGATTAGGTTCACCTGGTGACTCAGTTCACGCATCCCATATTATCCTTATAACTTCTGATTAATTACTTAATTGTCTAAATCACCAGCTAGACTGAAAGTTCTGTCAGGGTAAGAACAGTGTTTGTTTCTTAACCAGTGCTCTGGCACATAAGAGCTGCTTAGTAAATATTTGTTGAATTAATAAAGTAAAAGTAAAATATTAAAGAAAAGTATTAAGCCTTAAATAGGTTGCATGAACTCAAGAGAAAGAGATTGAAAACATTTTTACCTGAGCATTCGGTGTAGTTTATGTGGTGTCATGCCACATCCATCATCAGTAAAGGTCAAACAAGATTTATTCTTGACCTCCTCAACATCTATAAAGACCGTCCTGGCAGACACATCTGGATCTACAGCATTATCTGCAAAAGGTAGAAATCTGTGATATTAGGTCCCCCTTTCCAATATTCTACTCTATCAAAATCTCTAGCTCAGTGCCTCCAAGACACAGAAACTGTACTTTATTCATTCTCCTCACTTGGATGTCCCAGAAGATGAGCAGGGAGCATTGATGGTAGTGCATTTACTGAACTATCGAGAACAACAGATATGATGGCAGATCGGGTTTTTAAGCCAATTTCTAGATTTCAAATAACTGATCTGCAATCAGCCTTTCCACCTTCAAGCTTCAGGGTCTGTGGGAAAAGTAACTACTCCTATACACAAAGCATTCTGCTCCATTTTTGTTTTATTCTTGTCTTTGGCCACTTTATTGCTCATACAGCAAAAGGTAGCTACAGAGAAAAGTTGAACTCGCAATTCTGGAAACAGTAGATACAAATTACACACATTACACATTACAGTTTATGTGTAATAACTTTATTTTCTAAATTTTTACATTACCTTTTCTGTTCAAGAACACAGATATTGCCAACATTCCTGTTTATAGCCTAAACAGCTTTGAAAGAATCAAAGGTTAAAATCAAGACATTTAATTGCCTGTTTAGATCCCAGTCATGGTAGCAAGCATACTAAGAGAAAAGGAGTGATTTTTGCTTAGGTATTGCTTAGTCTTAAAGGTAAGGCTGTCCACCCCTCACGAAATGGAAAACACTGAATTAAAGTAGAAAAAATACATAGGTTCACTATTCCTCCTGAGTTACATCTTCACAATGGATTAATTATTTAACACTCCAAAGACATCAGATATAGCTATAGCCTAACATATGTGCCATGTCCACAACCTCAGGGGCTCCACAGGCGCACATTAATATAACTGTCAATCACTGACATGTGTGACTCACTAGCTCCAGTGGAAGGGCAATCTGTACAATATGTTGGATAGGTTCCTTAATTGTTCCTGTCTCTACTAGCTCTTTAAGCAAGACAGACACCTTCCCTCCCCCCCCCAACCTATAATGCTTTACTGATACCACATGGCTAAGGTGAGAACCAGGTCAGGTCCTGGTCGTATACTTGTCCCATTAATACTGATCAAATCATGGTATTTCTCCGTTGGGAACATCCCTCACAATCAAGAGAAGCATTACATATATTCAAAATGTCTACTTTTTTAACAATAAAATTAACAGTATCAGTTACAACCACTTGGATGTGTGGAATGGCCATCAAATAAAACAAGACACAGATTAATTTCAACATCACAATGGTGTTGCCAGAGTCATTGATAAAACTGTCATTGGTTGTAACCTGAAAAACTTTTAACATCAGTACAGCACACCAATAGTCCCAGAAGGTGATAAAGAGGTCTGATATTGTGAATCTTTTTTCTTTTTTTTTAAAGTAGAAAGCCTCAAGGGAAAGTTTATTTTATATGAGTAGCAGCCACTTCTTTGCTTTTATTATTTTAATTGACACATCATAATTGTACAGTACACTGTTTATGGGTTACAGTGTGATGTTTTAATACATGTATGCAATGTGTAATGATCCAATCAGGGTAATTAGGGTAATTAACATATCTACTACTTCAAACATTTATCATTTCTTTTGTTGGAAACATTCAAAATCTGCTCTTCTACCTATTTCAAAATACACAATAAATTGTTAATTATTGTAGGGCGACACACATTCAGTAATAGCATGAGCATACTCTGGAAATGGTCCCAAGCAGAAAGCTGAAACTGGGAAGGGGTCCTTGGGGTGGGCAACCTAGGATGCCCCCTTCTCCTCAGGTTCCATGCCTGGGCACACAGGTCATGCTGAGGCCATGGGAGAAGTGTTTGCTGAGCCTGCTGACCACATCTTGCAGCTATGCACCGTGAATGTTCTTGAGTACCCTTCCTTGAGGCAGTCAGTCCTCGGGCTGGTTCAGACCAGATCAGGCACACCTGGATCAATGCCCATAACCTTCGGTTACCTTTAGTTCAAGTTTAGTTCATTATAATACTAAAACCCGCACCCCTAGAGAGAAATCGCAGTCATTTTATGTATAATACATGCGACATATGTAGAAGCACGTTCTCACACTATGCCCGCGTACTAGAAACCCTACCCTTTCACACTTAACCCTGCATTCTGCCCTATGGAACATGCTATATAACCTGTGTACCTTTTACAAATCGCGAGCGGTTTTTTCCCTGTCCAGCCAGGCGCTCCCAGACCACCTTCCCTTTATGTAAATTCATGAATAAAGCCCATGTCTCATCCACTGTCTCCAGATCATTTCTTCGGCCTCTTAAACATAGTGCCTTACTTTCTGGGGTCTGGCACTACAATTATAATTAATCTACAGTGCTACAGAACACTAGAACTTATTCCTCGCATCTAGCCATGATTTTACATCCACTGAGTAATCTCTAGTTTTCCCCCTCCCCCACCCTTCCCAGCCCCTCATTAACCACTAATCTACCCTCTACTTCTATAAAATCCATGTTTTCATCTTCCACATACGAGTGGGATCATGTGGTATTTGTCTTTCCATGTCTGCCTTATTTCACCTAACATAATGTCCTTCAAGTTCATCCATGTTGCTGAGAATGACAATCTCTTTCTTTTTCATGACTGAATAGCATTCCATTGTGTGCATATATACCACATTTTCTTTATCCATTAATCTGCTAATGGATGATATAATCAATCTTTAAGGACCCCATGGTGCCTAAGGCCCGTGTAATGTGGCAAGACAAGTGGGCTAACTTTTGGCAGGAGTTACAAGTCTGACATGCAATGGCAGCTTTATCAGAAATATAGTTCTTTACTTTGTAGGAGGAAGCAGCTCTTTTCTTTAACTGACAGAAGATTCAGCATTGTATAGCTACCTAAATTGTTTCAACAAACTTTACTTGGCAAGCAGGCCCTGAATTGTGTTGGGACTTATCAGTCACTCCTGGCAGCAGTCAAAACCACTGTGATTGATACAACCATCAATCAACTGGACATCATTTATACATTGAAGACTTTGGCTATAAAGGGAATTTTTTTCCTAACACTTTGTGAACATTCATAACTCAAAAAAAGTAACACCTCAATTGCAATTACACATTTACATAAACAGTGCATTATCAGCTTAAAAGTCTCGCCTCTCACAAAATCGCTTAAACTCTTTTCCTCTTTACTGTAAGTTTTGCCCAAACTTTACTAGGTACATTTTACAAGGACACACCAAAGAGTTTTAACACAGGCACTTCAGAAGTTAGCTACCAGGAGCATCTAGACATTTTATCTCTTTGACTGGAAGCTCATGGAATACAGGAGGGAGGGGCCACACAAGAGGCCAGGGTCAGCTAGAACAGGGAAAGAGATCAGCACCAGCAAGCACAGTTTTGTATTTACTTTCTGTTTCATGTGGCCTTTCGCTCGGCCTCAACAAATGAAATAATTAACAAGAGTGGCCTACACAAAGGAACATATGATAATAAGGCACCAATCTGGCAATTAGTTTCAATCCTACTTCTTGCTGCTTAACCCTTCAAAATTGTACCAACATCTCCCCTGACCCAGCCCACCTAGCCTAGAAACAGGCAGAACAATGAGAGAACCCTTACTCCTTTCCCTTTGCCCACCACTTAGGTGAGAGCTGCACTATCAGGTCCTGGAGTGTCTTCATCCCCTAACCTGACTGCACAGTCTCACGTACTACCAGATTCCAGGGAGTCTTATCTCTCCTAACCTACCCCATGCCATCTCTTAGTGGGAGGACCCTATCACTACTTTTACCTCACTTACCACTTAGGCAAGAGCAGAGAAACCGGATCCTGGAGAATCTAACTTACTCCCTAATATAGTCCACTCAACCCTCTTTCTTCTAAAAAAAAAAAACATTATAACTGAAGCCTCAATACCTCATCAGAACCTGGGAGGCGATGAGAAAACTTCCATGACAGCCTCCCAGGAGAGATAAGATGGCAAGTGGGAGAGGCTTTGGGGTATTCACAAGGCTCCCATCCTGTTCTGGAAGCATCTAGATGGCCTCTGAGGTCACCAGAGCTGAACTGTTGCCCTATAGGCATCCTGCAAATATCTAAAAGTATCCTTGCCTAAAGGTAAGGTCATCACTTTCTGTCACAAGCCTATTCTTCTTTTGTTACAAACACACATCCATACAATGTCAGCATTTAAATGACCACAAATTTGAAATGTAATATTCATTCTTTAATCTTTTTCCCTTGCCCTACACATCCCTAGGCCCTCTCACACCCTGCTGTCATCATTTACAAATTTATTCCTTCTCATCTGGATTATTGCAATAATCTCCTAACTAGTCTTTCAAATCCATGTCTCCAATCTACTTTATACACTGCTGCAAGATTAACTTTCTTGAAGCACAGCTCTGATCATGACGTTTTCCTCCTCAGAAAACTTTAGACTAAAAAGCTAACTACCAGAGCCTCCCAGTCACATCCTGGTCCCAGATCACCTTTTTAACCTCATTTCCTACTTGGTACTTGGAGTAAAAAGAGCTATTTGATTCCTGGATCTGCCACTTACTACACATATAACTTGAAAAGTCAATTAAATTATCTGGACCTCTGTTTCTTCATCTGCAGGATTACAAACATAATAATAATACTGCTTACCTCAAAGGGTAACATTAAAAAGGTATTTGTGAAAGTTCTTTGTAAACTTTCTAAAGACCCTAGATTTTACTATTTCTGAACTCCATGCTCTAATTGAACTCAACGACTCAGTATTCTTCATGCCTTTGTTCATGCAGTTGTTCCTTTTGCCTGGAAGCCCCCGCCCATATCCACATGTTCCAATCCTTCAAATCTCAGCTCAAATGTCACCTCCTCACAAAGCCTTTCCTAACCCTCCTCTTCCTGATAAAATGGAAGTCATTCCTCCTTCCTCTGAACTCCCACAGCACTTATTTATCTTTGCTGATATACCACTTTCTATTTTGTTGTTATACAAACCATAAACCCTCTGTACATGTTTTACCTCCCATACTAGAATAGTGACTCTGTGTTGTAGTTATTTTTGTACCTACCACAGTGGCCTTGCACACAGTGGGTGCTCAATAAATATTTACCAGAGGAATGATTCACAAGAAAATTAATACCTAAGTGGAAAAACCTACTGAAGGAAAACCTAAAATGGAAACTTTGGGCTGCCAGTTAACATTTTGCTCTTACCTTTCCCTATTATTAATATGATCACACATAGTTGTGATTTGGCTTTAAAATCTGTGTTTGAATATATGTATGCATGCATATGTATGTATAACCCACACATATACTCTCACTCATGCTGGACATCTTAGGCCAGGCTTAGGTTCTTTAAGGTCATACTTAAGACAGAAATCACACATATTCAAAATTACGAATTGAAAACTTGCTAAATCACCTACAAAGCATAGTAAGCACAATACCACATATGTAGTTATGGTGCTGGATGTTGCAACTGTGAGGGAACACCACATTTCTGTCTCCCATCCCCCACTATGTAAAATGTTACTTTTTGCTCTTTTTCTCTTCTTTTTTGTAAATTACATGCCAATAGATTGTATTCCACTCTGCAGAGGTTCACTCCCAAGCATAGGACCAAGTCTCAAAGACACAGTGCCTGTTCTCTAGGATTCAAAACATATCAATACCACCTTTTTACTGCACCTTCTAATTAAGCCATAAATACTGTAAATCATTTGGTGTTATGGTCAAACTAATCACGAAAGTTCTCTATCACTCTTATGTCCTTTCTAAATAACTTTCCTATCTCCTGTTGCCCCCTGACTTCTTGCCTAAGACAACTCTCATGGCAAGGCCACAGTGATTGCTTAAGTAGGGAGCCCTGGAACCATTTTCAAGATTTGGATCTGAGCTACCTTGCCTATAAATATTTCTTCCTTCTTTCAATTTTCGAAGTATTTGCAATGTGCTCTGTATGCTGCTACATTTTGTGCAGGATTGCTTTTGCTTCTTTGCTTTCCACACAGTTTTTAGCACACTACTGCAAAAGCTGGTTGGCTTCAAGGGATCAACCGAAAACGCTTTAAAAGCAAACACCGGTGGAGTGAGAGGTTAAGTCTTCAGTATTCATTCCAGCGGTGTGAGGGCGCTCGTGGACCACGGACCCAGCCCTCCGCAGTAGTGGGGAGCCAAATGCACTCGTGTCATCTCTCAAGAGAAGTCCCATCATTCCTAGACATTCTTGTCCCTAAAGCTAAAGAACTCCGTTTTTCAAACCTTTTCCCATGACCCTACCAGATCCTCTAACCCCTTGCTAGCTGGGCATCCTCAGTCAATCGGCAGACCCTAGGGAGTCCAGCTGCCTCGGGGCCCGATATTTTTATGCATCTCCTTTTGATTATTAACTAAGCTATCCTACAGTGCCCAGAACATCACGAACCACAGAGAAAAACTACACAGGGGTCCAAACTATTCGAGCACATCTTGTTTCCTCTGCTTTATTAGTGAAACTTCGTCCCTGGTGAGAGAACCATCCCCCTCCTCCGCCTGCAGAGCCAGGATCAGTCCTGAGGCCCCCATCCCAGCCCCGGCCCACCCTGCGCGGCTCTGCGCACTCCTCTCGCATCCGCGGCACCACGCTGGCACCACAGCCTCGGGCGATCGCGGCCGGGCCCTCCCTTGCCACTCACCTAGCAGCTCCGCGATGGCACTGAAGGGTCGCGTGTGGCTGCTGGAGTTGCTCTGTAGGTAGCGGGGGCTCATCTGGGGG